>NW_022592712.1:2827-3018 GCF_004348235.1 Phoca vitulina
GGGATGGGGAGCCTGGTGATGGGTATTGAGGAGGGCACATTCTGCATGGAGCACTGGGTGTTATGCACAAACAATGAATCATGGAACACTATATCTAAAACTAATGATGTAATGTATGGGGATTAACATAACAATAAAAAATTTAAAAAAAAAAGAAAATGGAATAAACTAGTGTATTGAATCTTCTTATT
>NW_022592713.1:0-3012 GCF_004348235.1 Phoca vitulina
GGAGTGAGAAACAGGCCGGTGTGGAAGGGAGCTCTCAACTCACCTCTTGTTTCTGATGCTAGGACCCTTGCCCCGGGGGTGCCTGCAGGCCTAAAGACAACCACCTAACTCAAGGGAACAACTCTGTAGAGAATTCCTGCTTCGGCTAAAATAGCCATGCCTCAGGTGGACGCATTTTGCTGTGTGCATGCTTTAGCGCACAGCAAGTCAGTCCAAAACCATTTTCCTTGTGAGACTCAGGCCCCGGAAAAAGGTAGAACACGACTTCCCACTTGCTTCATGAGGCTAGTACTGCGGCCCCACTTTTGCATGGAAGTCTAATAGCTAGTCTTCTAACTCGAAGAAACAACAGTGTAGAGAAACCGTGCTTTAGCTATCATCGACCTCTCGGTGGGAGGAAGCAGTTAGGGTGTACTGTGGGTGAGAGCCTGGGGATGGTTTCCATTTCGTAATATTGGGGGAGACACAGGCCGGTACAGAAGGCAGCTCTCAACTCACATCATGGTTATGGGGCTAGTACCGTTGCCCCGTGTGTGCGTGCAGGCTTAAAGACAACCACCTAACTCGAAAGAAAAACTCAGTACAGAATCCGTGCTTCAGCTAAAACAGCTGCTCCTCAGGGTGGAAGCTTTTTGTTGTGTGTGTGCGTGAGAGCACTGCAAGGGAGTCGCAACCCTAATTCCGAGGGAGCCTCAGGCCGCTGCAGAAGGCAGCACACGACTCCTCACTTATTTCGTGAAGCCAGCACTGCGGCCCCAATTTTGCATGGAGGTCTAATAGCTATTGTTCTAACTCGAAGAAACAGCACTGTAGAGAAACCGTGCTTTAGCTATCGTCGACCTCTCTGTGGGAGGAAGCTGTTTAGTGTGTACCGTGGAAGAGAGCCTGGGGACGTTTTCCATTTCGTAAAATCCGGGGAGAAAGAGGCCGGTGCAGAAGGCAGCTGTCAACTCACCTCTTTTTTACGAGGCTAGTACCGTTGCCCCGTGTGTGCCTGCCGGCTTAAAGCCAATCACCTAGAACCTACATTCTAGCAACAACTCGGTAGAGAATTCCCGCTTCAGCGATAATAGCCCTTCCCAAGGCTGGAAGCATATTGCTGTTTGCATGCGTGAGCGCACTGCAAGTGAGTCCAAAACCATTTTCCATGTGAGACAGGCCCCGGCAGAAGGCAGAACACGACTCCCCACTTGTTTCATGAAGCTAGCACTGCGGCCCCACTTTTGCATGGAAGTCTTATCGCGAGCATTCTAACTCGAAGGAACAACACTGTAGAGGGACCGTGCTTTAGCTAGCGTCGCTGTTCCAGTGGGTGGAAATATTTTCAGTGTGTGAGCGTGAGAGACCGGGAAATGGTCCCATAGTTCACTCCGAGAGAGAAACGGCTTCGTCCAGAAGGCAGCTCTCGAATCATCTGCAGTTTCATGAAGGTAGCACTCCTCCTGCATTCTTCCATGGAGGTCTATGTTCCAGGCACCTCCCTCGAAGGAACAACACTGTAGAGAAACCGTGATTTAGCTACCACTGACCGGTCTGTGGGAGGAAGCAGTTTACGGTGTACTGTGGCTGAGAGCCTGGGGAACGGGTTCCATATGTAAAATCGAGGGAGAAACGGGTCGGAGTGGAAGGCAGCTCTCAACTCACCTCCTGTTTACGAGGCTAGTACCGTTGCCCCGTGTGTGCGTGCAGGCCTAAAGGCAACCCCCTAACTGGAAGGAACAATTCTGGTGAGAATCCGTGCTTCAGCTCAAATAGCCGTTCCTGAGGGTGGAAGCATTTTGCTGTGGGAACGCATGAGAGCACTGCAAGTGAGTCCGAAAGCATTTTCCGAGTGAGACTGAGGCCCTGGCAGAAAGCAGAACACGACTCCCCACTTGTTTCATGAAGCTAGCACTGCGGCCCCACTTCCGCATGGAAGTCTAATCGCTAGCGTTCTAACTCGAAGAAACAACACGGTAGAGAAACTGTGCTTTAACTACCATCCACCTCTCTGAGGGAGGAAGCAGTTTCCAGGCTACCGTGGGTGAGAGCCTGGGGAACGAGTTCCTTACGAGAAACCGAGGGAGAAGACGTCCGGGCCAGAAGGCACCTCTCGACTCAGCTCTTGTTACCTGAAGCTAACACTACTGCTCCATGTGTGCATAGGAATGCCAAGTGCTCCACACTGATTTGGCAGAAAGAAGCCGGTCAAGAATCCCAGCTTCAGCTCATTCACCTCTCCACAGGGTGGCAGCATTTTCAACTCTGCTTGAGTGCAAACCTGGGGAATGAGTCCCAGCAG
The DNA here is from genome assembly GCF_004348235.1 of Phoca vitulina. Taxonomy (NCBI): domain Eukaryota; kingdom Metazoa; phylum Chordata; class Mammalia; order Carnivora; family Phocidae; genus Phoca; species Phoca vitulina. The sequence goes on from NW_022592713.1 coordinate 2,282, forward strand.
AATTCCGAGGGAGAAATAAGCATGGGCAGGAGGCAGCTATCGACTCAACTCTTGTTTCGGGAAACTAGATCGGCTCTCCCGTGTGTGCGTGGAGTCCTAAGTGCCATCCACCCAACGCAAAGGAACAAAAGTGCAGAGGACCCGTGCCTCAGCAAAGATCGCCCTTCCTGAGCGTGCACTTCATCTACTGTGTGTTTTTGTGAAAGCATTAGAAAGGGAACCTAACTTAACTCGGAGTGAGAAGCAGGCCTGGAAGGAAGGCTGCTGTCGACTCACCTCTTGTTTGAGGAGATTAGCACTGCTGTACCCTGTGTGCCTGGAGGCCTAGTTCCCAGGCTACTAACACCAAGAATCAATGCTCTAGAGTTACTGTGCTTTAGCTAACACTGCCGTTCCTGAAGCCAGAGGAATTTTACAGTGCTCATGTATGAGAGACCGGGGAAAGGGTCCCATACGCGAAATGGAGTGAGAAAAAGGCTGGTGCGGAAGGCAGCTCTCAACTCACCTCTTGTTGATGAGGCTAGTACCCTTGCCCCGGATGTGCCTGCAGGCCTAAAGCCAACCACCTAACTCAAAGGAACAACTCTGTAGAGAATTCCTGCTTCGGCTAAAGTAGCCATGCCGGAGGGTGGACGCATTTTGCTGTGTGCATGCGTGAGCGCACTGCAAGTGAGTCCAGAACCCTTTTCCGTGTGGGACTCAGGCCCCGGCAGAAGGCAGAACACGACTCC
>NW_022592714.1:0-3011 GCF_004348235.1 Phoca vitulina
ATCAACAAGGAAATAAAGACTTTAAATGACACACTGGACCAAATGGATTTCACAGATATATTCAGAACATTCCATCCCAAAGCAACAGAATACACATTCTTCTCTAGTGCCCATGAAACATTCTCCAGAATAGATCACATCCTAGGTCACAAATCAGGTCTCAACCGGTACCAAAATATTGGGATCATTCCTTGTATATTTTCAGACCACAAGCTTTGAAACTAGATCTCAATCACAAGAGAAAAGTCGGAAAGAACTCAAATACATGGAGGCTAAAGAGCATCCTACTAAAGAATGAATGGGTTAACCAGGAAATTAAAGAAGAATTTAAAAAATTCATGGAAACCAATGAAAGTGAAAACACAACTGTTCAAAATCTTTGGGATGCAGTAAAGGCAGTCCTAAGAAGAAAGTATATAGCAATACAAGCCTTTCTCAAGAAACAAGAAAGGTCTCAAATACACAACCTAACCCTACACCTAAAGGAGCTGGAGAAAGAACAGCAAATGAAGCCTAAACCCAGCAGGAGAAGAGAAATAATAAAGGTCAGAGCAGAAATCAATGAAATAGAAACCAAAAGAACAGTAGAACAGATCAACAAAACTATGAGCTGGTTCTTTGAAAGAATTAATAAGATTGATAAACCCCTGGCCAGACTTACTAAAAAGAAAAGAGAAATGACATAAATAAATAACATCAAGAATGAAAGAGGAGAGATCCCAACCAACACCAAAGAAATACAACAATTATAAGAACATATTATGGGCAATCATATGCCAGCAAATTAGATAATCTGGAAGAAATGGATGTATTCCTAGAGATGTATCAACTACCAAAACTGAACCAGGAAGAAATAGAAAACCCGAACAGACCTATAACCACTATGGAAATTGAAGCAGTCATCAAAAATCTCCCAACAAACAAAAGCCCAGGGCCAGATGGCTTCCAGGGGAATTCTACCAAACATTTAAAGAATTAATACCTATTCTTCTGAAACTGTTCCAAAAAATAGAAATGGAAGGAAAACTTCCAAACTTGTTTTATGAGGCCACCATTACCTTGATTCCAAAACCAGACAAAGACCCCATCAAAAAGGAGAATTACAGACCAATATCCTTGATGAACATGGATGCAAAAATTCTCACCAAAATACCAGCCAATAGGATCCAACAGTACATTAAAAGGATTATTCACCGCAACGAAATGGGATTTATCCCTCAGCTGCAAGCCTGGTTCAACATCCACAGATCAATCAATGTGATAGAATACATTAATAAAAGGAAGAACAAGAACCATATGATCCTCTCAATGCAGAAAAAGCATTTGACAAAGTACAGCATCCTTTCTTGATCAAAACTCTTCACAGTGTAGGGATAGAGGGTACATACCTCAATATCATAAAAGCCATTTGTGAAAAACCCTCAGTGAATATTATTCTCAATGGGGAAAAACTGAGAGCTTTACCCCTAAGGTCAGGAACACAGCAAGGATGTCCACTATCACCACTGCTATTCAACATAGTATTAGAAGTCCTAGCCACAGCAATCAGACAACAAAAAGAAATAAAGTGCATCCAAATCAGCAAAGAAGAAGTCAAACTCTCACTGTTTGCAGATGATATGATACTTTATGTGGAAAACCCAAAAAACTCCACCCCAAAACTGCTAGAACTCATACAGGAATTCAGTAAAGTGGCAGGATATAAAATCAATGCACAGAAATCGTGGTATTCCTATACACCAACAACAAGACAGAAGAAAGAGAAATTAAGGAGTCAATCCCATTTACAATTGCACCCAAAACCATAAGATACCTAGGAATTAATCTAACCAAAGAGGCATAGAATCTGTACTCAGAAAACTATAAAATACTCATGAAAGAAACTGAGGAAGACACAAAGAAATGGAAAAACGTTCCATGCCATGGATTGGAAGAACAAATATTGTGAAGATATCAATGCTCCCTAGAGCAATCTACACATTCAATGCAATCCCCATCAAAATACCATCCACTTTTTTCAAAGAAATGGAACAAATCATCCTAAAATTTGTATGGAACCAGAAAAGACCCCGAATAGCCAGAGAAATGTTGAAAAAGAAAAGCAAAGCTGGTGGCATCCCAATTCCAGACTTCAAGCTCTATTACAAAGCTGTAATCATCAAGACAGTATGGTACTGGCACAAAAACAGACACATAGATCAATGGAACAGAATAGAGAGCCCAGATATGGACCTTCAACTCTATGGTCAACTCATCTTTGACAAAGCAGGAAAGAATGTCCAAAGGAAAAAAGACAGTCTCTTCAACAAATGATGTTGGGAAAATTGGACAGCCACATGCAGAAGAATGAAACTGGACCATTTCCTTACACCACACACAAAAATAGACTCCAAATGGTTGAAAGACCTCAATGTGAGACAGGAGTCCCTCAAAATCCTAAAGGAGAACACAGGCAGCAACCTCTTCGACCTCAGCCGCAGCAACTTCTTCCTAGAAACATCACCAAAGGCAAGGGAAGCAAGGGCAAAAATGAACTATTGGGACCTCATCAAGATAAAAAGCTTTTGCACAGCAAAAGAAACAGTCAACAAAACCAAAAGACAACCGACAGAATGGGAGAAGATATTTGCAGATGACATATCAGAGAAAGGGCTAGTATCCAAAATCTATAAAGAACTTCTTAAACTCAACACCCAAAGAACAAATGATCCAATCAAGAAATGGGCAGAAGACATGAACACACATTTTTCCAAAGAACACATCCAAATGGCTAACAGACACATGAAAAAGTGTTCAACATTGCTCAGCATCAGGGAAATCCAAATCAAAACCTCAATGAGATACCACCTCACACCAGTCAGAATGGCTAAAATTAACAAGTCAGGAAATGACAGATGTTGGCGGGGATGCGGAGAAAGGGGAACCCTCCTACACTGTTGGTGGGAATGCAAGCTGGTGCAGCCACTCTGGAAAACAGTATGGAGGTTCCTCAAAAAGTTGAAAATAGAGCT
>NW_022592715.1:0-3010 GCF_004348235.1 Phoca vitulina
TTTAACATATAATGTATTATTTGTTTCAGAGGTACACGTCTGTGATTCAACAGTCTTACACAATTCACAGCACTCACCATAGCACATACCCTCCCCAATGTCTATCACCCAGCCACCCCATCCTTTCACTCTTCACAGATGACATGATACTCTATGTTGAAAACCCAAAAGACTCCATTCAAAAATTGTTAGAACTCTCTTCGACCTCAGCCACAGCAACTTCTTCCTAGAAACATTGCCAAAGGCAAGGGAAGCAAGGGCAAAAATGAACTATTGGGACTTCATCAAGATAAAAAGCTTTTGCACAGCAAAAGAAACAGTCAACAAAGCCAAAAGACAACCAACAGAATGGGAGAAGATATTTGCCAATGACATATCAGATAAAGGGCTAGTATCCAAAATCTATAAACAACTTATCAAACTCAACACCCAAAGAACAAATGATCCAATCAAGAAATGGGTAGAAGGGGCGCCTGGGTGGCTCAGTTGTTAAGCGTCTGCCTTCGGCTCAGGTCATGATCCCAGGGTCCTGGGATCGAGCCCCACATCGGGCTCTCTGCTCAGCGGGAAGCCTGCTCCTCCCTCTCCCACTTCCCCTGCTTGTGTTCCCTCTCTCTCTGTCTCTCTGTCAAAATAAATAAATAAAATCTTAAAAAAAAAAAAGAAATGGGCAGAAGACATGAACAGACATTTTTCCAAAGAAGACATCCAAATGGCCAACAGACACATGAAAAAGTGCTCAACATTGCTCGGCATCAGGGAAATCCAAATCAAAACCTCAATGAGATACCACCTCACACCGGTCAGAATGGCTAAAATTACCTAGTCAGGAAATGACAGATGTTGGCAAGGATGCGGAGAAAGGGGAACCCTCCTACACTGTTGGTGGGAATGCAAGCTGGTGCAGCCACTCTGGAAAACCGTATGGAAGTTCCTCAAAAAGTTGAAAATAGAGTTACCATACAACCCAGCAATTGCACTACTGTGTATTTACCCCAAAGGTAAAAATGTAGTGATCCGAAGGGGTACATGCACCCCGATGTTTATAGCAGCAATGTCCACAATAGCCAAACTGTGGAAAGAGCCAAGATGTCCATTGACAGATGAATGGATAAAGAAGAGGTGGTATATATATATACAATGGAATATTATGCAGCCATCAAAAGGAATGAAATCTTGCCATTTGCAATGACATGGATGGAACTGGAGGGTATCATGCTGAGCGAAATAAGTCAATCAGAGAAAGACATGTATCATATGATCTCACTGATATGAGGAATTCTTAATGTCAGGAAACAAACAGTGTTGCTGGAGTGGTGGGGGGTGGGAGTGATGGGGTGGCTGGGTGATAGACATTGGGGAGGGTATGTGCTATGGTGAGCACTGTGAATTGTGTAATATTGTTGAATCACAGACCTGTACCTCTGAAACAAATAATACATTATATGTTAAAAAAAAAAAAAAAGAGAGAGAGAAGATAGCAGGAACGGAAAAATGAAAGGGGGGAATAAGAGGGGGAGATGAACCATGAGAGACTATGGACTCTGAGAAACAAACTGAGGGTTCTAGAGGGGAGGGCGTGGGGGTATTGGCTAGCCTGTGATGGGTATTAAAGACGGCATGTACTGCATGGAGCACTGGGTGTCATATGCAAACAATGAATCATGGAACACTACATCAGAAACTAATGATGTAATGTATGGTGATTAACATAACATAATAAAAGAAAAAATGAAAATAAAAAAATTGCTAGAACTCATATAGGAATTCAGCAAAGTGGCAGGATATAAAATCAATGCACAGAAGTCTGTTGCATTTCTATAAGGTAATGATAAGGCAGAAGAAAGAGAAAGGAATCAATCTCATTTACAATTTCTAAGAATAAACCTAAACATAGGGGTAAAGGATCTGTACTCTGAAAAGTATAGAAGACTTATGAAAGAAATTGAGGAAGACACAAAGAAATGGAAAAACATTCCATGCTCATGGAATGGAAGAACAATATTGTTGAAATGTTTATGCTGCCCTGAGCAATCTACACATTCAATGCAATCTCTATCAAAATATCAGCAACATTATTCACAAAGCTAGAACAAATAATCCTAAAATTTATATGGAACCAGAAAAGACCCTGAATGGCCAAAGGAATGTTGAAAAAGAAATCCAAAGCTGGTGGCATCAAAATTCCAGGCTTCAAGCTGTATTACAAAGCTGTCATCATCAAGACAGTTGGTACTGGCACTAAAACAGACACATAGATCAGTGGAACAGAATAGATAACCCAGAAATGGACCCTCAACTCTATGGTCAACTAATCTTTGATGCAGGAAAGAATATCCATTGGAAAACGGACAGTCTCTTCAACAAATGGTGTTGGGAAAACTGGACAGCCACGTGCAGAAGAATGAAACTGGACCATTTTCTTACAACATATACAAAAATAAACTCAAAATGATGAAAGACATAAACATGAGACATAAATCCACCAAAATTCTAGAGAAGAACACAGGCAGCAATTGCTTTGACCTTGCCCACTGCAAATTCTTGCTAGACACATCTCACTAGGCAAGAGAAACAAAAGCAAAATGAACTATTGGGACTTCAAAAAAAGCTTTTGCATAGCAAAGGAAATAGTTAACAAAATGGTTGGACAATCTACTCAATGTGACTAGATATTTCCTAATAACATATCTGATAAAGGGTTAGTTTCCAAAATATATAAATAACTTGGACAACTCAACACCAGAAGAACAAATAATCCAATTAAAAATGGGTAGAAGACATGAGTAGACATTTCTCTAAAGAAGACGTTCAGATGGCCAACAGACAGGAAAAAAGCTCAACATCACTCATCATCAGGGAAATGCAAATCAAAACCACAATGTGATATCACCTCACACCTGTCCCATTGGCTAAATTCAAAAACACACAAGAAACAAGTGTTGTAGAGGAAGTGGTGTAAAGGGAACTCTTGTACACTTGGTGGGAATGCAAACTGGTGCAGCCATGG
>NW_022592716.1:0-3008 GCF_004348235.1 Phoca vitulina
TTGGTATTTCAATAAATATACATTATTGATGCCTGCTGACTCAAACCCTGTTTGGCTTCTTGATTCCAAATATAAATATGCATAGTTAGTTACCTATTTGGTTAGTTTCTTAATTAATAAAATCCAGTTTCCCTCACCTCATTAATGTTTATTTCCCTTTCATTACATCTTTTCACTTTGTAAATTCAATGCTGATAAATGCTTTTTATAAATTCTCTTTTTTGCTTTATGGGAACTCAGAAGTTCATCCTTCGCTATTAGCACTGACATTTGGGTGCATTTTCAGTCTTCCTCTGATGATGCCATTTGTGATTTGGAGTTGGTATTTCTAATCTGCAATTCATATATTCCCAAATTAGATTATAAATTCTTTGTAGACAGGATCCTTTTCTCTTTAGTATCTGTATTGTGCTGGGGTAGTAACAACACTACATGATTATTAAATGTTGACAAGTAATGCAATTACACAGAAATCATTTTTGCATTAAAATTTGATTGGACAAACTAATGCCAATTAATTAAAATTTTAAAATATTAGAATGAGTCTATTTATACATGTGCTGTTAAATTGAATGTTACAAAAATGGATTTAAATATTTGCATATATTTGCAAATTGCTATAGAATCACAGTATTTGTATATTATCTGTTGGTGTTGATGTTAGTCTGTGGACATCCATACATCCTTTTTCGTGGGGATGATCTTGTATAAGCTTGGGTGTTCCCAAGTACTTGGAACAGGTAAACTTCCTTTATATAACACTTCCCTGAAATTGAGCAGATGGGTGATAAATAAGTACAGTTGTTCCTCTGGAACTGATCACATCATGACTTTTAAGAGATATAAACATTTGTCTTGCCCACCCTGGGAAACTTCACTCCAGAGCAGTAACCTGCATTTGATGCCCATAACATCTATAAATACAAGGTCCTTTTATTTTCAGTATCATTCCACAAAAAGGCAAAAGTGCAGTAGCAGAAAAAAAAAAAAGGAAAAACATTCTTTAAAACTTTCTCTTTTCAGTATAATAGTTACCATCAACATGTCCTTAATGTTTTTATCTTTTTAAAAAAATTTTTAAAAGATTTTATTTATCTATTTGAGAATGAGAGAGCATGAGCAGGGTGGGGAGGGGCAGAGGGAGAGGGAGAAGCAGACTCCTCAATGCTATAAGGCTACGTAGGGGCTGGATCCCAAGACCCTGGATCATGACCTGAGCCGAAAGCAGACGCTTAACTGACTGAGCCACCCAGGTGCTCCTGTCCTTAATGTTTTTAAATCATGTTGTAGATATGACATTTATCTGATTTATGATCACACTCCCCTTCTAGGTGTCCCATAATGGGTGCCCAGTCTTTCCAGTTTGCATCTAAACTCACCCAGACCAGTGTGATTTCTGTTCTTCTGAGAGGTTGTCCAAAAGGTATTGGATGGCATGTGGGGGCTTGTCCTTGCAGATGCTGGGATAGACTGTGACCACCAGAGTGGCTGCTACCTCAGCATAAGCCTTCATCCAGCACCTCCAGCTGAGCATGTCACAGACCATGGCCATGATATGGGGCATAGGCGCACTTGCTCTGCATGGCTTCCTTTTGACACTTGAAGCCTTTGTAAGATGTAATATCTGTGCCAAACCAGAGACCCAGTGACCTCTTAAATTTACCGTCAATCAGAATATCTCCAGAAGAAAGAACTCATCTTCTAACCTCAAGTTGGAAATCTTAGAAGTGGAGCTTGTTGGGGGAGGGTGCTGGAGGGGCCCTCCCCACTGGTTGGCGGGAAAGCCAGCACATTTAAGAAGGCAGCCCCTTTGGATTCCTTTTCTACACGCCTCAAGGTCCAACGGCTGTTGTTTCAGTCATGTGATGAATTAGTTGACCTGTTTTCACCCTTCAGTGAACTTCTCATTATCATCTTAAACATTATTTCAAGATACTATCTATATATTGCCAGAAGGAATGACTTTGAGAACACGTGCTGAGGGCAAGCACCCCCTCACTCTCATCTGATTCAGAAGCTCATCAGCAGCCATGAATGTTTTGAGTTCATTTTTGGCCTTGATGAGAATGGGGCTTATTTCCAGAGAGGTTGCCGGCTCTGAAATGTCAGTATGTGAGGCAGTGATCCAGTTTTCCCAGTGCTCTCCTGAGCCCCCCTTGCCTCACTAGGCAAAGGGAGCAAAATGTCACAGCTTTCCCTTCTCCTCTTACACGGCTTGTTGACTCGCCTGACTGGATGTTTTGTCTCTAAAGCAGACCCATTGTTAGAAAGGCATCATCAGAATATCAGGCATCATCCATAAAATACCTCACTTAGCTAACCTCTTCATCCACACACCATCATGATGACCAGATCTCACCATCCCCCTGGTACTTGGCCTTTCCACATACTACTCTCAGAGGGAAAGTACCTTCTGACATATATGCTCTATGCTTCCAAGAGTCGGGGCTCCATGGTGTAATAATCTGAACATTAGAACTACTCACAGAGCTTTTACAAACTCAAAAAGCTTTCTCAATCACTCCTCACAGAGATTCACAATAATGGTTTTCGGGTGAGGCTCAGGCATCAGAAATTTATAAAAGGGCCCATGGGAAGGCCTCAGCTATTATTACTACTCATTTCTATGATTTCATCAACTTCTGTGTCTTTTCACTAATTTTTCTTTCCTTCCACATTCCTCCAAACTTAAGCAAAAGCAAATAAGCATAAGTAGCCTCCATCATCAACATTAGTTTATAGTGAGTAGAAAGCACAGTGGGCTAAAATTATGGAAGGATCTTTTATTTTAAATCATCTTCAAAGATGAAAATACTTGCTTGGAATGCAAGATTGATATTAATTATCCTTGGGGCACCTGGGTGGCTCAGTCAGTTAAGCATCTGCCTTTGGCTCAGGTCATGATCCTGAGGTCCTGGGTTGGAGCCCTGAGTCCATCAGGCTCCCTGCTCAGCAGAGAGCCTTCTTCTCCTTCTCCCTCTGCCCTTGCCCCTTGCTCATTCTCTCTC
>NW_022592717.1:0-3008 GCF_004348235.1 Phoca vitulina
GTATTTGAGTTCTTTCTGACTTTCCTCTTGTGATTGAGTTCTAGTTTTAAAGCACTGGGGTCTGAAAATATGCAGGGAATGATCCCAATCTTTTGGTGCCGGTTGAGACATGATTTGTGACCTAGGATGTGATCTATTCGGGAGAATGTTCCACGGGCACTAGAGTAGAATGTGTATTCCGTTGCTTTGGGATGGAATGTTCTGAATATATCTGTGAAGTCCATTTGGTCCAGTGTGTCATTTAAAATCTTTATTTCCTTGTTGATCTTTTGCTTAGATGATCTGTCCATTTCAGTGAGGAGGGTGTTAAAGTCCCCTACTATTATTGTGTTGTTGTCGATGTGTTTCTTTGCTTTTGTTATTAATTGGCTTATATAATTGGCTGCTCCCATGTTAGGGGCATAGATATTTACAATTGTTAGATCTTCTTGTTGGATAGACCCTTTAAGTAGGATATAGTGTCCTTCCTAATCTCTTATTATTGTCTTATTATAGCCTTTGGTTTAAAATCTAATTTGTCTGATATAAGGATTGCCATCCCAACTTTCTTTCGGTGTCCATTAGCATGTTTTCCACCCCCTCACTTTCCATCTGGGGGTGTCTTTGGGTCTAAAATGAGTCTCTTGCAGACAGCATATTGATGGGTTTTGTTTTTTTATCCAATGTGATACCTTGTGTCTTTTGTTTGGGGCATTTAGCCCATTTACATCCAGGGTAACTATTGAAAGGCATGAATTTAGTGCCATTTTATTGCCTGTAAGGTGACTGTTACTGTATATTGTCTGTGTTCCTTTCTGGACTATGTTGCTTTTAGGCTCTCTCTTTGCTTAGAGGACCCCTTTCAAGATTTCTTATAGAGATGGTTTTGTATTTGCAAATTCCTTTAGTTTTTGTTTGTCCTGGAAGTTTTTATCTCTCCTTCTATTTTCAATGACAGCCTAGCTGGATATAGTATTCTTGGCTGCCTATTTTTCTCGTGTAGTGCTCTGAATATATCATGCCAGTCCTTTCTGGCCTGCCAGGTCTCTGTGGATAGGTCTGTTGCCAATCTAATGTTTCTACCCATTGTAGGTTACAGATCTCTTCTCCCGAGCTGCTTTCAGGATTTTCTCTTTGTCTCTGAGACTCGTGAGTTTTACTATTAGATGTTGGGGTGTTGACCTATTTTTATTGATTTTGAGGGGGGTTCTCTGTGCCTCCTGGATTTTGATGCCTGTTTCCTTCCCCAAATTAGGGAAGTTCTCTGCTATAATTTGCTCCAATATACCTTCTGCCCCTCTCTCTCTTTCTTCTTCTTCTGGGATCCCAATTATTCTAATGTTGTTTCCTCTTATGGTATCGCTTATCTCTCGAATTCTGCCCTCGTGATCCAGTAGTTGTTTATCTCTCTTTTTCTCAACTTCTTTTTTTCCCATCATTTGGTCTCCTATATCATTAATTCTCTCTTCTGCCTCATTTATCCTAGCAGTTAGAGCCTCCATTTTTGATTGCACCTCATTAATAGCCATTTTATTTCAACTTGGTTAGATTTTAGTTCTTTGGGTTTCTCTAATATCTTTCATGCTTTTTTCAAGCCCTGCTAGTATCTTTATAATCGTCATTCTGAACTCTAGTTCTGACGTCTTACTAATGTCCATATTGATTAGGTCCCTGGCAGTTGGTACTGCCTCTTGTTCTTTTTTTTTGAGGTGATTTTTTCTGTCTTGTCATTTTGTCCAGAGGAGAATAGATGAATGAGAGAACAAAATGCTAACAGGGTAACAACGACCCCAGAAAAATATACACTAAACAAATCAGAAGAGACCTGAAACTGGGGGAAAAGAAAGGGAAAGAAAAAAAAAGATAAAGAAAAAGATTTAAAAAAAATAAAAGAATATGTTCAGATATGATCAGGCTGGTGAATAGATCAGTGCCACACACTAGATTTGGGGCGTATTTTCTTCTGTTAGAAGAAACTGCCTCTCAAAATTTTAAAGAAAGAAAAGCTTATATATATACAAAAATGAGGGCAAATTGATGAAGGGATGGAATATGACTGTAAAGATGAAAATTATAAAAGATTTTGTAAAAGGAATTGATAAGAAGTTGGTTGAAAAAAGAAAGAAGAGGATTTACAAAAAAAAAAAAGGAGGGAGAGAATGTGATCAGGCAGGAGACTAGAACAAAGCCATACACTAGAGATTGAGGGTATATTTTTGTCTGTTAGAAGAAACTGTATCCCAAAATTTTAAAGAGAAACAACTTATATATATACCAAAAATAAGGTTAGCTACTCTGAAGGGATAGAATATGACTCTAAAAATGAAAAATAAAAAATATTTTTAAAAAAGTGATTTATAAAATGTTGGTTGAAAACAGGAAAAAGAAAAATTCAAAAAAAAATTTACTTTGAAAAACTAAAGAATCATGGTAAAAAAGCCATGAATTCTATGTGCAGTATTCCCCTAGCGCTGGAGTTCTGCCGTTCTCACTGATCGGTAAACTTGGTCTTGGCTGGCTGTTCTCGCTGATCTTCTGGGGGAGGGGCCTGTTGCCGTGGTTCCCAAATGTCTTTGCCGGAGGCAAAATTGCCCCGCCCTTGCCGGTCCGGGCTAAGTAATCTGCTCGGGTTTGCTCTCGGGAGCTTTTGTTCCCTGCAAGCTTTCCGTACAGCTTTGGAGGCGGAGAGTGAAAATGGCGGCCTCCCAATCTCCGCCCCGGAGGAGCCGAGAACTCGGGGTCCCGCTCCTCAGTGAGCCCCCAGAGAAAAGCAGTCAGTCACTCCCGTCTCCCCGTCTCCGGCCGCACTCCGCGCTCACCCGGCCTGTGACCGCGCCTTTCTATCTGGCACCCGACCCCGGGTGGAGTCTCCAAACCCAGCAGATCCCCGCGGTGCGCTCCCGCACCTCTCCTCCCGGGGGAAGAAGGTGAGTCTCCCCGGATCTGCCGCTTGTTGGGTCCCTGCTGGAGGGGCAGTGGCCCGACTGTGCCGCGGATCACGGTTTATGGCAACCCCGAGCTGAGAGCCC
>NW_022592718.1:0-3006 GCF_004348235.1 Phoca vitulina
GGGCACGCTTAAATGCATTTCCCCCCAAATTTCCTGAGTCACCTGCATGTGCTGGTGACTGGGAGAGGTATGACAGAGAGAAAGACAAGGCCCTGCTCTTGTTAAATAGCAAGAAAGGAACAGACAACTGGACGATGACAGCACAGTACTACCCGGAGTGGAGTGACAGAGCCTCAGAGAGAGTTCTGAGAGTATAGGAGTGGGGCCTCCTGGTGGGCAAGGTGAGCCGCAAAACTCTTCTTGGAGGGCAAGGAACGCCCACTGGTCCTGGAAAGATGAATCATTCAGCAAGAGAGAAGAAAAAGAAGGGATTTCAGACAAATGAAGCCAACACAGAAATCAAGGTGGTGTGATGCTTTCAGACTTGTTTGGGGAGTAGAGTGCAAAGAGTGGTAGGGGGTCTGTGGGGAGGGAGGTCAGGGACTGCAGCCATGCCCTGGTGCCGGGAGGGCTTTCTGTCCCTTTAGCCAGTCTTGCTCTCCAGTGAGGCTGACCCTTCCTTGCAGGTTTGGTCTGGCTCCAGGTCAAACAGGATAGGAAGCAATGGCAGATTCCAACCAGCATGCGATGGTGGGAAGCTAGTTTTGCTCCATGAGACTGAAGCACAGCTGATCCTTAAACAATGTGGGGGTTAGAGGCACAGTTGAAAATCCATGTTTAACTTTTGACTCCCTCCAAACTTAATTACTAATAACCTACTGTTGACCAGAATTCTGACTGATAACATATAGTCCATTGATGCATATTTTGTATGTTATCTGTTCCACATACTGTATTCTTACAATAAAATAAGCTAGAGGAAAGAAAATGTTATTAAGAAATCATAAGGAAGAGGGGCTCCTGGGTGGCTCAGTCGGTTGGGCGTCTGCCTTCGGCTCAGGTCATGATCCCACAGTCCTGGGATCAAGCCCCACGTCTGGCTCCCTGCTTAGCGGGGAGTCTGCTTCTCCCGCTGCCCTTCCCCCCACTCGTGCTCACTCTTTGTCAAATAAATAAATAAAATCTTTAAAAAAATCATAAGGAAGAGAAAAATACATTTACAATGTTGTACTGTCTTTATAAAAACCAAACCAAACCAAACAAACCCCTCATGTTTAGGGATGACTAGCTGGCTCAGTCAGAAGAGCATGCAACTCTTGATCTCTGAGTTGTGAGTTCGAGCCCCACCTTGGGTGTAGAGATTACTTAAAAATAAAATCTTAAAAAAAAAAAATCCACATTTAAGTGGACGCACACAGTTCAAACCTGGGCTGTTGGAGGGCCACCTGTACCCCTTAAGGGTGCGCAGTTTGAGAAACACAGAACAGAAGCTGGAAGGGAAGAGAGCGCCCTGCAGCGCATATTCCCTGAGTGCCAGAAACAAGCACAGACTCTTTTGCGTACATGATCTCATTTCTTCTTTGCAACAAGCAAGCAGCACCTGGGCACAACTCTGTCCATTTCACGGATGGAGACACCATGGCAAACAAGAGCTGGTCAAGGTCACACGGCTGGCGGAACAGGGTGGCCAGGATGTCTGGGGGTTCCAAGCTGAGGGTGCTTTGGCTTAATTGGTTCTGGGGGTGAAACTCAGCTGCTGTGGATAGCGCAGCAAGATTTAGTACTTTCCTGACGTCTGAAATGGAGTCTGTGCACCGGGGGATGACTAAACGTTGAAGTCCTCGCCCGTTATTAACTCGCCGGGCAAGGAAACACGCATCCCCATTTATGCTGCAAGCCTTGGTGGTCATGCTGGAGCATGTGTTTCTCCGTGGCCGTGGCAGGAGGCCACACGCCATGCCTAGATGCACGGTAACATGACATAAATGTTAATGTCCTGTTCTAAAACCAAAGCCGGCGGGAGAGAGGAAATTCCACCCCCGCCGTACCCAGGGCCCGTGTTTGGATACTGCAGTCTATATTTTGACTCCAGAGTGTGATGACTATGTAACTTTTCACAAGGATTTCATTTTTTCCCTGTCAAGCCACATTATTTTAAGGGTGACAATAACTTGGCTGCAAATGAGCTGAAACCATCAAGGTGATAAATGAGTTTCTGGGGGAGGGAGGCATCGGCCTGGCCTCTACTTTGCAGGACCACACACCTCTGTCCTTCTTCCACCTTCTTAGCAGAACAATGTGTCACAGATCTGCCCTCTCTGCATCTCCCGAGGCCCCCCTCACCCCCAGCCTCCTGCTTCTTAAGGCAATAGAGGACTGTGAGCACTTGCCTTTGGAAAATAGACCCTATTTCCCAGTTTGGGAAGTGGGGGCAGGCGGCGGCGGCGGGGAGAAAGATTTGATATTTTCCTCTGGCTCTTAGCAAGGATCTGATTTATAAAACTGCCTTTGAGACAACTCCTCACCCTGTTTATTTTCTCTGTCAACCAGGTCTGTCTCTGAAGTGGGGTTGCCCATGGTCAGCTCGGTGGTCAGCCTGCGTTTCTGAACTAAAACCTAAGAGTTATATTCAGAAGGGTCTGGGGAGCTGGTGAGCTGGATGTCTTGTCAAGAAAGATGACTTTCATTCCTATTTTACTGGGTCAATTAGGAAGTAAGGGGACAGGTCACATGAGTTTTAGAAACATAACTTCATTTAAATTATTCTCGTTTTACTCATTTCCCCTACCTAGGTTAAGCGATTTACTTAAGGGTTCTTCCTGAGATTTTTAGCTGCCAGGATTTGAACCAAGAACTTTTGCGCTTTGAAGCATCTTACCCTGCCTTCACCTAGTTTTGTTATGCGAGATAACACTCACATCACCGGGGAGTACTCTCAAGAAATATCGGTTCATTGAGTGAAGTCCAGGCTTTGTTTTTTGTTTTCTCTTTTTTCTTTGGTGTTTATAACTGAAACATAGATGGAGAGATTTATAAACGTATTATTATAACATGTGCATTGGTCATAGCACAACCCATTAAAAGACTGTTATATCTTGAATTTCTTCAATGTTGGAGACAAACCACAACAACGTAGTCACCGTTCGAGGGTGAGTGTCACTATAAATACATACACTGCATGGAACA
>NW_022592719.1:0-3006 GCF_004348235.1 Phoca vitulina
GGGCACGCTTAAATGCATTTCCCCCCAAATTTCCTGAGTCACCTGCATGTGCTGGTGACTGGGAGAGGTATGACAGAGAGAAAGACAAGGCCCTGCTCTTGTTAAATAGCAAGAAAGGAACAGACAACTGGACGATGACAGCACAGTACTACCCGGAGTGGAGTGACAGAGCCTCAGAGAGAGTTCTGAGAGTATAGGAGTGGGGCCTCCTGGTGGGCAAGGTGAGCCGCAAAACTCTTCTTGGAGGGCAAGGAACGCCCACTGGTCCTGGAAAGATGAATCATTCAGCAAGAGAGAAGAAAAAGAAGGGATTTCAGACAAATGAAGCCAACACAGAAATCAAGGTGGTGTGATGCTTTCAGACTTGTTTGGGGAGTAGAGTGCAAAGAGTGGTAGGGGGTCTGTGGGGAGGGAGGTCAGGGACTGCAGCCATGCCCTGGTGCCGGGAGGGCTTTCTGTCCCTTTAGCCAGTCTTGCTCTCCAGTGAGGCTGACCCTTCCTTGCAGGTTTGGTCTGGCTCCAGGTCAAACAGGATAGGAAGCAATGGCAGATTCCAACCAGCATGCGATGGTGGGAAGCTAGTTTTGCTCCATGAGACTGAAGCACAGCTGATCCTTAAACAATGTGGGGGTTAGAGGCACAGTTGAAAATCCATGTTTAACTTTTGACTCCCTCCAAACTTAATTACTAATAACCTACTGTTGACCAGAATTCTGACTGATAACATATAGTCCATTGATGCATATTTTGTATGTTATCTGTTCCACATACTGTATTCTTACAATAAAATAAGCTAGAGGAAAGAAAATGTTATTAAGAAATCATAAGGAAGAGGGGCTCCTGGGTGGCTCAGTCGGTTGGGCGTCTGCCTTCGGCTCAGGTCATGATCCCACAGTCCTGGGATCAAGCCCCACGTCTGGCTCCCTGCTTAGCGGGGAGTCTGCTTCTCCCGCTGCCCTTCCCCCCACTCGTGCTCACTCTTTGTCAAATAAATAAATAAAATCTTTAAAAAAATCATAAGGAAGAGAAAAATACATTTACAATGTTGTACTGTCTTTATAAAAACCAAACCAAACCAAACAAACCCCTCATGTTTAGGGATGACTAGCTGGCTCAGTCAGAAGAGCATGCAACTCTTGATCTCTGAGTTGTGAGTTCGAGCCCCACCTTGGGTGTAGAGATTACTTAAAAATAAAATCTTAAAAAAAAAAAATCCACATTTAAGTGGACGCACACAGTTCAAACCTGGGCTGTTGGAGGGCCACCTGTACCCCTTAAGGGTGCGCAGTTTGAGAAACACAGAACAGAAGCTGGAAGGGAAGAGAGCGCCCTGCAGCGCATATTCCCTGAGTGCCAGAAACAAGCACAGACTCTTTTGCGTACATGATCTCATTTCTTCTTTGCAACAAGCAAGCAGCACCTGGGCACAACTCTGTCCATTTCACGGATGGAGACACCATGGCAAACAAGAGCTGGTCAAGGTCACACGGCTGGCGGAACAGGGTGGCCAGGATGTCTGGGGGTTCCAAGCTGAGGGTGCTTTGGCTTAATTGGTTCTGGGGGTGAAACTCAGCTGCTGTGGATAGCGCAGCAAGATTTAGTACTTTCCTGACGTCTGAAATGGAGTCTGTGCACCGGGGGATGACTAAACGTTGAAGTCCTCGCCCGTTATTAACTCGCCGGGCAAGGAAACACGCATCCCCATTTATGCTGCAAGCCTTGGTGGTCATGCTGGAGCATGTGTTTCTCCGTGGCCGTGGCAGGAGGCCACACGCCATGCCTAGATGCACGGTAACATGACATAAATGTTAATGTCCTGTTCTAAAACCAAAGCCGGCGGGAGAGAGGAAATTCCACCCCCGCCGTACCCAGGGCCCGTGTTTGGATACTGCAGTCTATATTTTGACTCCAGAGTGTGATGACTATGTAACTTTTCACAAGGATTTCATTTTTTCCCTGTCAAGCCACATTATTTTAAGGGTGACAATAACTTGGCTGCAAATGAGCTGAAACCATCAAGGTGATAAATGAGTTTCTGGGGGAGGGAGGCATCGGCCTGGCCTCTACTTTGCAGGACCACACACCTCTGTCCTTCTTCCACCTTCTTAGCAGAACAATGTGTCACAGATCTGCCCTCTCTGCATCTCCCGAGGCCCCCCTCACCCCCAGCCTCCTGCTTCTTAAGGCAATAGAGGACTGTGAGCACTTGCCTTTGGAAAATAGACCCTATTTCCCAGTTTGGGAAGTGGGGGCAGGCGGCGGCGGCGGGGAGAAAGATTTGATATTTTCCTCTGGCTCTTAGCAAGGATCTGATTTATAAAACTGCCTTTGAGACAACTCCTCACCCTGTTTATTTTCTCTGTCAACCAGGTCTGTCTCTGAAGTGGGGTTGCCCATGGTCAGCTCGGTGGTCAGCCTGCGTTTCTGAACTAAAACCTAAGAGTTATATTCAGAAGGGTCTGGGGAGCTGGTGAGCTGGATGTCTTGTCAAGAAAGATGACTTTCATTCCTATTTTACTGGGTCAATTAGGAAGTAAGGGGACAGGTCACATGAGTTTTAGAAACATAACTTCATTTAAATTATTCTCGTTTTACTCATTTCCCCTACCTAGGTTAAGCGATTTACTTAAGGGTTCTTCCTGAGATTTTTAGCTGCCAGGATTTGAACCAAGAACTTTTGCGCTTTGAAGCATCTTACCCTGCCTTCACCTAGTTTTGTTATGCGAGATAACACTCACATCACCGGGGAGTACTCTCAAGAAATATCGGTTCATTGAGTGAAGTCCAGGCTTTGTTTTTTGTTTTCTCTTTTTTCTTTGGTGTTTATAACTGAAACATAGATGGAGAGATTTATAAACGTATTATTATAACATGTGCATTGGTCATAGCACAACCCATTAAAAGACTGTTATATCTTGAATTTCTTCAATGTTGGAGACAAACCACAACAACGTAGTCACCGTTCGAGGGTGAGTGTCACTATAAATACATACACTGCATGGAACA
>NW_022592720.1:0-3005 GCF_004348235.1 Phoca vitulina
CAGAAAAATAATTTTATTTTTAGACCTTTAATATCAATTTTTTAAATGATCAGGTTAAAAGAATTCTCCAGGAAAAAAATATAATTATACCTAGGTTTTTATTTCTATGCTCAACAGTGTCAGGCTAAAACATCTCTAAGAAATGGTAGCTTTAAAGTATACTAAACAAAACTCGAAAAAGCAAATCCACTACAAAGGCATACTTGCTGCCAACATTTTTCCATATTACCTGCAACTATCTATAGGGCAAAAGGGAACAGAGAGGATGACTACTGTTGGTCAATTTCATTTCAGTATTTAGGGTAATGAAGTTTAAATGTCACTTCATACTGAGAGGCTGAAAAATTCCAATTAGCACAAAAGCTAATGTTATATAAAAGAACAGTAGTTCACATGATTCAACCAATACATTGTAATACCAGTCTCCCATCCTCCTCCTCTCTCACCACCAGTGGGATGGAAAAATGTCTACATTCCTGCTAAGTTCCAAAGGTCAGGTTTGTATCTTCCAGAGAGCAGCCTTCTTTTTTAGAAAAAAACTGAATTACTATGAAGAAACATTCATTAATTTACCTGAAACTATTTAACACCTGGTTAAAACATGAAAATTAAATTGTCTGACCAATCAGCATAAATTACCATGCATTTGCTTAACTGAAACTGCCCAGTATATGTTTAACGCATGAAGTGTTCACACTTTATCTTGCCATTAATAATCTTAACAATATTAATCTAAAGATTCAAGGATCACACTCCTGTTCAATCTTTCCATGCTATTTTCAAGAGATCCATTCATCCTTCCATCCATTCACCCTTTCACGTATTCAGAAAACATTCACTGAAGGCCTCTCATGTGCCAACCACTACACTAGATGCTGGGGACAGAGTGGTGAAGAGGACACAAAGTTTTTGCCTTCATGGAGCTTCACGCTCATTAGAGAAAGAGCAAATAAGTAAGTACATAAAATAATTACAGATTACAGTTAAGTGTTGTGCAGGAAATAAGACTCTAGGAGGCAAATAAGAGGCAGCCGATATTAAATTAGGTGGTAAGGGAAAGTGAAAGAGGATG
Organism: Phoca vitulina; assembly: GCF_004348235.1. Classification (NCBI taxonomy): domain Eukaryota; kingdom Metazoa; phylum Chordata; class Mammalia; order Carnivora; family Phocidae; genus Phoca; species Phoca vitulina. The sequence goes on from NW_022592720.1 coordinate 1,073, forward strand.
TGACATTTAAACAGAAAAGAGAAGGAGCTAGCATGAGAAAAACATTTCAGATAGCTTGGGCAGAAAGCAGAAAGACAAAACAGAGATTGGCACTTACGAGGAACCAACAAAAAGTATGAATGGAGCATAGTGAGCTGCAGGGAAGGCTAATTCATACGAATATTTACTCAGGGATGTGATTTAACATGTGGTATAACTGAGCTGTTAGGATAATGAGGTGCACTGTCAAAGTATTTTACTATATTTGTAGCGTAAATTCCTCACCTACATGTCTCCAAATAATTTTACATTCATGGACAATATTCCAATTTATACATAAATTGCCAAGTTTATAGGACTGGTACACATTTTGATACAATGACTAGATGTTTTCCTTCCTCAGTAATTCTCCTTTTCTCATATAATTTTTTTTTAAATATCACTTGCCCTCTTTCCAAACTTTCTCAAATACCTCCGATTTAATCAGAATAGTTCTCTTAGTTCCCCTCCTGAAGTCTCCCCTTAAATCAGAATTACGTCCATTTGGAGGGCGTAACTCCTGCCTGGGAGCTGGCAGATCTTGAGGGCTGCCAGCAACATTGCTGCCCGCCCCCCCGCCATTGTACAAGTGGGCCAGGAAATCAGATTTGGAAGGAGTGTTTCAGAAACCACTGCACAAATGAAAAAATACTGCTTTAACCTCTGCTCATATCTTCAGGGACTCTAAGGTAAGTGTTAGCTTGGGTATATGCCACCATCAATATTAGACCACAGGCATTCACATTCAGAAGCAAAATGTGATACAGTCCCTCTTCCTCAGAGTGACTGCTGGGAGGCTGTCTTTTGGGGGTGCTGTACAACTTCCCATCACCAACTGAGTGGGGATCAGATATTATAAAGGAAGAACATAAACTTTTTAAAGCATCAGGATTGTGACAGACAAAACTAGAGAATTTGTGGCAGGTGGTGCCACCTGCACCAGACTAACTGCATGAAAATGACTTCCTCCCCAGAGGTGGTGGTGATGGAGGATGGAAGGACGGCAGGCACAGAACGGGGGACGGGTGTGAGCAGAGACATTCTAGTACACAAATCTACTAGGGAGGGAGGAATTTCTGCCAGTGGGCACAGCTAACTTCCTTCATGTAGAGTAACTGTTGAACATGCTCCAGGAACCTCCATGCCTTCAAAAATGTAACAGCTTTACAAGTCCAACACCAAATGCCACTGTATCAGATTGCGCACAGGGTATGTGTATGACTGCTGATCCACTAGTAGACAGCATACCCCAGGGACCTTGTTCTAGCACGCATTCTAATGAGAACACATTACAACATATAAATTTTAATAACTTTATTTTTCTGTCTTTTTTGTTGTTGTTGCTTCACCTTCTCTTCTACTTTAAAAGTTTTACACTGATTTTTTTATACAATTTTATTTATTTGAGACAGAAAGAGAGAACATGAGCAGGGGAGGGGGCAGAGGGAGAGGAAGGGCAAGAAGCAGACTCCCCCTGAGCAGGGAGCCCGAAACGGGGCTTGATCCCAGGACCCTGGGATCATGACCTGAGCTGAAGGCAGACACTTAACCGACTGAGTCACACAGGCACCCCTTCACTAACTTTTAAATAAGCGAATTTTAAAATTAATTAACCAAGATCTGGTAAATGAATACTAAAAGCTAAATTGTTATCTATTTTTCACAAATTTCTCATTCTTCAAGTCAAATGCAAAGAATGATAGCAATTACTGTCTATTTTTCCATTTACTTTGGAATCATGCTTTAATTCAAAAGTTATTTCTATATGGGGCACGCCTGGGTGGCTCAGCCAGTTGAGTGTCTGACTTTGGCTCAGATCATGATCTCAGGTCCTGGATTAAGCCCAGCATCTGGCTCTGTGCTCAGTAGGGAGTCTACTTGTCCCTCTCCCTCTGCCCCTCCCCCCACTCATGTT
>NW_022592721.1:0-3004 GCF_004348235.1 Phoca vitulina
ACTGAAATGCGTGCATGTTGGCCAGAGGCCTCCCAAAGTCAGCCATCGGTGTCATCCCTGACCTCGTGAGGCACATGTCAGTCTGCAGGTGGCCCTTGGAAGTCTGAACAACAGCAATCCTGACCTCTCAGGTCTATTTGTTCTTAAGACACTACCTGATATGGAAGTTCTTTAACACAGCATTGCAGGGCATTTCTGTAGCTGGGAGGATAACAATCTTCTAAAGCATTTTACTACAGTACTTCATATTCTCATGTATCCATGTGGGCCAGCCTATAACCCACTGACTGCCAGAAAAGGGGATGGGGGTGAACACAGAAAAAGCAATAGGAAGTCAAGTCATTCCTGAGTGATTCCGTGTTTTTCAACATTGTATCCCGATATTCAGAAGAGTGAGTGTCGTTTTTTACATGCTCACTAAATATTTGTTATTTAAGAAAAATAATGAACGAATGGTCTACTTGAAATACAGTATTTCTGTGGTCCTAAAATAGTACCAATCATAAGGAATACTATCTTTTTAATAAAAGCTCTTCAGAAAAAAAAGGAACAGTATTTGACAGTCAGATATTTTGATAGTCAAATATTCTTAATTTTCAGAATCATTAAAAAGTGAATAATAGCAATTATAGACAGAAGAATCATCATACATGAAGTTGTCAAATCCCTATAGAATGACCTGAGATTCTTATCTTATGTTCTCACTGTTTTGTTGACTCCCACATAAGGTGACTAGTGTATGTGAATCAGGCAACAAATATTAATGCTATACTCTTAACAGGTTTTAGCCTCAAGGATGCTTTCCATTACCATGCCTCTGTCACATTTTGTTGCCAAGATTTAAAAAAAATTATCCCCACAAAGTAAGAAATCAGGATTATCAGGATAAAGTTCTGGAGAGGGACACTTCTTCTGTAAAGCGCTGTAAGCATTTATATCTAGACACAGAGATGGAAGCTTAGCTCAAGCTATTTCCTGGAGGCCACTCTCTACAGATTCAGATCAAGGAGCTTCATGGCTCCAGAGCCAACATGGGAACAGTTTCCCAGATGCAGAGGGAAGTAAGAAATTCAGGCTTGGATATTTCTTGGGTTCACGTGTCCCTTCCCTTCCCCTCCACCTTCCAAATCACATTGTCAGTCCTGCCACAGAACTATGCAAGAAAGGAATTTGAGACAAGCCCCTACAAACTTGTATTCAGATATACAGCGGAAATCCCAAAGAGGTTAGGATGATAATGGTTGAAAATAAACATGGGGCACCAAGGTGGCTCAGATGGTTGACTTGGGGCTCTTGGTTTTGACTGGGGTCATGATCTCAGGTTCTTGGGATGGAGCCCTGCATGGGCCTCTGCTCAAGATTCTCTCCCTCTCCCTCTTCCTCCCCCTCTGCCCCTGCCCTACTTGTGCTCGCACTCACTCACTCTCTCTGTTTCTCTCTTACTCTCTATCACTCTATCATTCTCTCTAAAATGAATAAATAAATAAATAAATAAATAAATAAATAAAATCTTTTAAAAAAAGAAAAAAGAAAATAAACAGCATAGCACATGGATGCAGAAAGTCATTATAACTTTAAAAAAAATACATTCAGGTCAATGAAAGCCTACAGGAGAAATATTTTGCTCTTTGGGTCACACAGAGGACTTGCACGTCATTGAGGGAAGATACTGCATAGTAAATATGGATACTTAATGGCTTTTATTAATGCATATTTTACATAAAAATAAACTGCACCAAATTAGACAATTCTATATAATTTGACATATGCATATATTTGTGAAGCCCTCACCACCATCGAGATAATAAACATATGCATCACCCCAAAAGTTTCCTCATGTCTCTTTGCAACCCTTCTTTCAACCCTCATTAGTCTCATTTCCAGGGAACGCTTCTGTCATGAATGAGTTTGCATAATTTATAATTTTGTATTATAGAATCATATGTACTCTTTTGTCTGGCTTCTTCTCAGCATAATTATTTGAGATTCTTCCATTGTCATAATTATTAAGACATTGTTTCCTTTTGTTGCTGTGTAGTATCCCATCATGTGGCTATAAAACAGTTTGTCTATTCACCTGTTGATGACCATATCGATTAGTCCCAGTGGGGCTCTCACAAATAAAGCTGCTATGAACATTTGCATATAAGATAATTTATAGACATATGCTTTCATTTCTCTTGGGTCTGTATCTGGGAGTAGAATGGCTGGATCATATGGTAGGTGTACATTTGACTTTCTTAAAACAATTTGTTCTAGTAGCTTTTTTTTTTTTTTGTAGTAGATTCCCTTGCCTTCTCTGCTCAGACAAATATGCTCTCTGTTAATAAAGATAAGTTCACTTCTTCCTTTCCAAACTGTATGGCTTTTGTTTCTTCTACTTGCATTACATTGGCTCAAATCTCTACTTCAATATTAAATACAACTGGCGAGAGCAAAAACTCTTCCCTTATTTCCCAAACTAAGGAGAAAGCAATTAAGTTTTCACCATCAAGTATGACATTTGATGTAGACTTTTTTTTTTAAGATTCTATTTATTTATTTGACAGAGAGAGACACAGCAAGAGAGGTAACACAAGCAGGGGGAGTGGGAGAGGGAGAAGCAGGCTTCCCACTGAGCAGGGAGCCTGATGCAGGGCTCAATCCCAGGACCGTGGGATCATGACCTGAGCCGAAGGCAGACATTTAACGACTGAGCCACCCAGGCGCAGCAGATGTAGACTTTTTGTAAAGCCCTTTTTTAAGGTGAGGAAATTGGGGCACCTGGGTGGCTCAGTTGGTTAAGCGACTGCCTTCGGCTCAGGTCATGATCCTGGAGTCCCTGGATCGAGTCCCGCATCAGGCTCCCTGCTCGGCAGGGAGTCTGCTTCTCCCTCTGACCCTCCCCACTCTCATGTGCTCTCTCTCATTCTCTCTCTCTCTCAAATAAATAAATAAAATCTTTAAAAAAAAAAAAAATAAGGTGAGGAAATTCCCTTCAATTCTATGTAATTTGCTGGGAGTT
>NW_022592722.1:0-3001 GCF_004348235.1 Phoca vitulina
CAGGGACCAGCAAGGCGGGAGGCGACAGGACAGGCGTCCGGCCCTGGAGGAAGGCCCTGGCCCAGGACCCAGAGCCCCCGGAGGGCAGGCTCCTGGGCAGCCCCACCCTGAGCCCCCCTCAGCAGCCAGCAGGGGCGGGGCCTGGCCCGGGCTGCCTGGGGCCAGCTGGCTGAGACCCCTGCGCACCGGCACCCACCGGGGGCCGCGGGGGGCGGGGGCATCTGGGCTGAGAAGCCGCAGCAGGGCCTTCATCCCTGGACCTGCCAAGGGAGGAGGACAGACACGTGCTGAGCTACCCTTAGGAGCCCACCACCCAGTGGATGATTGCAAACTGGACGTGGAGCGTTTCGCCCCCATTACCTGCAGGGGAAAAGAAAGGCTCCCAGAGGGAGTGGGACTTGGCCAGGACCCCACAAGCATGGATGGATATGCCGGGATGGGGGGATGCAGGCCTCCCACCGGGGCGGCCACCTGTGCTCTTTCTGTTCACCTGAGCCCTGGCTGGCCGTTTGTCCTCTCGGGGCTGCCCCTCTGCCCAGATGACTCCCCCATTCCGACTTCTCTTCGACCCACCCCGCCCCCGCCCCCTGCCATCCTGGCCCAGTGCCCCCTCCCTGAGGGATGTGTCTGTCCCGGGGTTAGCTGGGCCAGCCGGGGCCTGAGTCACACCCTGGCTGCCTGCACCGAGAGCCACCGGGTTGATCACCCTCCCAGGCTGTCTAGTCTCATCCTGACAGTGGAAACCTCAGCACCGTGTCCCCTCCTTCTCGGGTGGGCATCCCTGGTCCCGGAGAGACGGGAAGGTGTCCTCCCCGTACCTGCACTGAGGCCCCTCCCATGTCCTCCATCCTCTAGCCCCAGTGCCCTCTAGCCCTGACACCGTCCCCCGGGGCCCAGGTGGTCTCTGGGTTGTCCTGCCTGGTGCCCATACTTCCCAGCTCCCAGCCTCCGCACACAACAGACCACACACACCCAGCAGTCTCCAGCCCTCCTGATCCCTACCTGGACCAGGGCTGCAGAGCCCAGGCCTGGGCCCCTGAGGATTTCCCCAACACGGTCCTCAGCTCTTGCCTTCCAGGGGGGAGGATGCGGCCCTGATGCAGGCCAAGCTCTCCTCCAGGACCCCCGAAGTCTCTCCAGTCACTGACCCTGCTCGAGTGAGTGCTGCCGGTGCCCCCCACATCGTAGGGTTCCGTGGAGGGACCCCTGTGCGCCAAGCCCCGTGCTGGGTGCAGAAGCTGGCTCCAGGAGTGTGGGGTCCTGCTGCCCAAGCCCCTGGCCCTGGGAGGCCTTCGGAGGGCAGAGCCCCCCCATCTGCCCCCTGCCTTCCCAGGGGGCTCCCGCAGCCAGAGCGCCAGCATCTCTCTGGGCTCAGCCTGCATCACTGGCTCTCCTGAGCAAAGGTGCCCTTCAACCGTGCTGCAGCGTTTTGTGGGGAGACCAACGGGGGCTCCGTGGCAGGGAGGGCACTTTGCTCCTGCCTCCCCGGGGGCAGTCTCCCTACCAGGCCAGCTCCTCTGCCAGAAGCTCTGAGGTCTCCGGTTCTGGAATGTTCCCCGGCACCCCCTCCTTCGCGGCTCCCCTGACCCCGGCCTGGCCCGATCCCCCTGCACTGTGTGCCCCCTGCCTACGGCCTGGCTGTCCCCTCTAGTGCAGGCAACACTGGCCCAGCGTGTCTCCACGTCCGGGAGCCAGTTTTGCAGTGAGCGACCAGAACACAGGCGTAAGAGGATCCTTGTCCGGGGAAGACCAGAGGGCACGTCCTGGGTCACAAGGTTTTGCCTTTCTCCTGAAGCTTCCGTCTTGAGTCACCGGTCTGAGTCTCGGCGATGAGCGGCAGGAGCACGAGGAGACCACCTGGGACGTGGGTGGGCCTCCCCTCTCTGTTCTCGCGCCCCTTGTCCTTCCCGAAGGACCCCCGCCCGACATCCTCCCACACACACCCCCGGAGCCTGACTCCCTGGCGCAGGCAGAGGCCCAGGGCCTAGTGCGCTCCCTGGCCGGGTCTCCCCGAGGCCAGGGGAGGACATGCTTTGGTCAAGGCCACAGTAGAGCCTGGTGGTGAACTCTGGGTCCAGGAGTAGCCCTTGACACTCCTGACGTGGCCATGACCTAAAAACACGCAGGCAGCTTCCCTCAGGCCCCGAGGCCAGAAGCAAGAGGGGGGGCCATCCTGTCCTCCATGGGGAATGACAGCCCCTTTCCCCCAAGTCTGCCTCTGGAACACTGAGTGAACATGTGAAGAGATCCCTATGGGAGTCCCGCTAGAATTCTCCCTCAAAGCCTGCGACGCTCCCAGAAGGGAAGGGAGGGCCTGGGTCCCTCGTGAGAGCGGATGTGTGTCCCACCCTCTACCCCCCGCCCCCAAACCCCGGGCAGGTGCAGGCCATGCCAGGACTTATCCTGTTCCCCTGTCAGGAAAACTGGGAACAGGGCGGTCTGCCCCGGGGAAGCCCAGACTGGGGTCAGAGACACAGACTGAAGCCAGGGGATCCCGGGGAGGGTGCACACAAGCCGGCTCAGCCTGGGTTTCTCTGGGACTCTGGGAATGGAAGGTCCCGTTAGTGTCTGGACTCCAGGCCACGCTGCTCTGGATGAGGTCCCAGCCCTGCCCCCCTGAGGGTGGCCTCCCCTCCGTAGAGCCAGGGGCGAGGACAGACTGCCCGTGCCCAGCCCAGGATGGAGTAGTGTTCCCAGGCTGTGTCATGTCCCCTTCCCAGCACCTCCTGGTGGTCCCTGGGTCATGGGCAAAGCTCCGGGACCGGGGTCCTGGGGAGTCGGGGATTGGGTCTTCCTGGATCCTACCCTCTGTAAACACCGGGTGTGGGGATCCTTCTCCCCGTGTGAGACGATCTGTCCTCTACCTGGTTGTCCCTGTCCCCTGAGTGACTGCATTGTGGATTTTTTGGTGACTAGCTTCTAGCAACAGACGTGGGGATGTGTCAGAGTCCAGAAAACAAAAACAAAACAAAAAAGGAGTGATTTGATGATGAGTTTTCTT
>NW_022592723.1:0-2995 GCF_004348235.1 Phoca vitulina
TGTTCTATAGGGGCGCCTGGGTGGCTCAGTTGTTAAGCGTCTGCCTTTGGCTCAGTTCATGATCCCAGGGTCCTGGGATCGAGCCCCGCATCGGGCTCCCTGCTCAGCGGGAAGCCTGCTTCTCCCTCTCCCACTCTCCCTGCTTGTGTTCCCTCTCTTGCTGTGTATCTCTCTGTCAAATAAATCAATAAAATCTTTAAAAAAAATTTTTCTGTTATATAAAAGGATTTACCTATATGTGAAAATCATAAGTAAAAAAGCAAGATTGATAGCCAGTAGGTAGAATGTAATTCCAATTTTATAAAATAATATATGTACATAGAAAACTAAGAGAAGGATATATATCCAAATGTTCACAGTGAGTAGTAATGGTGGGATTATGAGTGAAAAGAATTTTCTTTGGCCTTTTTCTTAGTTTTTCAAAGTTTTCTATATCTAACATAGAGTTTTATTATTAGAAAGGTTGAATAAATAATATTTATATTTAAAAATAATTAAAAGGAGGCTTCCCTTTACAGAAAAAATGGAAATCGCTTTATAGAGGAATGCCACCTAATTAATATGTAAGGAATGACAGGTTGAAAAGCACCATTTTGCATCCTCCATTTTCATAATTGATTCAGGAAAGAATCATTAATGCATGCTTAAAATCATTGGGTGAAAGTTGATTGGAGAATAAGATATTCAGCGAGTCTCAAATCATTACCCCACAGATTCCTTATGAAGTATAAAGGAGAAAATGTGCCTTTACCATGGAGAGAAATGGTAGTACTTTGTTAACCAAAGGACCCAAATTAATAGCTCCCAAAGCGGGACAACACAATGTTTCCCCCAAGATGAGGAAATGAGAAATATGCACCATCTATGAAGTATTTTTGTCAAAAATGTTGATCCCGAGACTCTAGAATGTGGGGCAGTTTACAAGACAGCCGTCCTCTATTCTTTGGAACTGTCTGTGCCATGAAAAACAGAAAAGTTGGCGGAACTTGTTTTAGATGGAAAAAAACTCACAAGCCGTTAGAACCAATTAAATGCACAAACCTTGAGTGAATTCTGGATTTAGAAAAGCTAACAAATTTTGAGTAGAAAGGGAAAAATATAAATACGGGCCAGATATTAGATAATATTAAAGGATTATTATTATTTTAAAGATTTTATTTATTTATTTGAGAGAGAGAACAAGAGAGAGAGCCCAAATTTGGGGGAGGGAACAGAATCCCTGCTGAGCAGGGAGCCCTACTCGGGCCTCGATTCCAGGACCCTGAGATCATGACCTGAGTCAAAGGCAGACACTTTTTTTTTTTTTTTAAGATTTTATTTATTTATTTGATACAGAGAGAGACAGTAAGAGAGGGAACACAAGCAGGGGGGCTGTGGAGAGGGAGAAGCAGGCTTCCTGCTGAGCAGGGAGCCTGATATAGGGCTCGATCCCAGGACCCTGCGACCATGACCTAAGCCGAAGGCAGATGCTTAAGACTGAACCTACCCAGATGCCCTCCTCTGAGGTTTCTTAAACACACATTCTTTTTTTTTTTTTTTTAAGATTTTATTTATTTATTTATTTTAAGAGATAGAGACAGAGCACAAGCGGGGTGGTGGGGAGAGGGGGGTGGAGGAGCAGAGGGAGAGGGACAAGCAGGCTCCATGCTGAGCGCAGAACCTGATGCTGGGCTTGATCCCACAACTCTGAGATAATGACCTGGGCTGAATGTTCTATGCAACTAATGAATCATTGAACACTACATCAGAAACTAAGGATGTACTGTATGTTGGCTAACTGAACATAAAAAAAAAAAAAGAAAAGAAAAGAAAAAAGAGTTGGACCCTTAACTGACTTAGCCACCTAGGCTTTATTTTGAGGCCAGTCCTCAAAATAAATGGTTTCATATGTTTTGGAAGAGTTTGTGAAAGATTGATGTTAATTCTTCTTTAAACTTTGGGTAGAATTTGCTAGTGAAGTCATCTAGGTCTGGTCTTTGTGGGAGGTTTTCTGATAACCGATGAATCTCCTGACTTGTTGTCCGTCTATTCAGATTTTTAATTACTTCTTAAGTCTTTGTTGGTAGTCGTGTTTTACTAAGAATTTGTCTATTTCATCTAGGTTATTAAACTTGTTGATACACAATTGTTCATAGTATTTCCTTATAATCTTTTTTGTTTCTGTGTGGTCAGAATGACCTCTATTTTATTCCTGACTTTAGTAATTTGAGTCTTCTCTCTTTTTATTTTGGTCATCCTATCTAAAGGATTTGTCAACTCTGTTAATCTTTTCAAGAAATAAGTTTTGTTCAGGTGATTTTTTTTTCTTTTTCTTTTGTTCTTTTTTTTCTTTGTCCCTAGTTCATTTTCCTTATATTTTTTAAATTTATTTTTTCTATTTTTCTATATTTCTGTATTTTCAATGTTTTAAATTTTCTTCCTTATGCTTGCTTTGGGTTTAGTTTGCTCTTTTTTTTTTTTTTTTCCAGTTTCTTAAAATGAAAGATTAGGCTATTGATAAGTGATCTTTCATAGTTTTTGAATGTAGGAGTTTACAACCATAAATTTCCCTCTCAGCACTGTTTCGTGGCTTACCATAAGTTTTGGTATGTTGTATTCTGCTTTCATTCATCAAGGTATTTTCAGATTTCCCTTGTAAATTTTTCTTGGACCCATTGATCATTTGGTAGTGTGTGTTCATGTTGATTTTCCATATTTGTAAATTTTTCAAATTTCTTTATGTTGTGGATTTCTAATTTTATTCCATTATGGTTAGAGAACATACTTTTTTATTATTTCACTCCTTCCTTTTAAATTTATTGAGAGTTGCTTCCTGGCCTAACATATGGTCTGTCTGGGAGAATGTTTTTTGTGCACTTGAGGAAAATGTGTGTTCTGCTGTTGTGTGGTAGAGTGTTCTATAGGTCTATTCATTCTAGTTGATAAAAGAAAGGAAAATTTCATGTATGTGGGCCCTGCTTCTGGGCTCCCAGGGAAGCTCGACTTTAACATTTAC
>NW_022592724.1:0-2995 GCF_004348235.1 Phoca vitulina
ACCATACTACTTTGGGCCTTTTTGAAAGTGAGAAAGAATTGGATTTTATTTGCAATAGAAAACCTTAGAAGTATTTAAATGGAGGAGTGATAAAGAAGCATAGCATCAGAAAGGCCAAAGGTATTCAAATATTTCAGTTAAGAGATAATAGCTTTTAGGCTGGAGTTATACCAATGGAGAGGATGACAAGTGGTAACATCTGGACCTCTTTTGGAGGTAGAGTCAACAAAAGCATAATTAGAAATAAAAATAATGCACTCTACTCTGACCTATCAAATCAGATTTCTGGGAATGGGGTTCAGGAAGCTCTGCTTACCAAGCTATCAGATACTCTCCCTTGTTAAATTTGAGAACCATGGGCCTAGATTCAGAGATCTAAAGTCCTATCAATTCCTAAAATCCTATTGTTCTCACAGAGAAGAGATCACCGCAAGATCCAGTCAATGAGATAAAGATGATTGCCAGCACCATGTTTGGTGGCTTCTTGGAGGACTTGAAGGAAAAGAAGGTGTTAGATAAACATGACTTAAAAACAATAGGGAAAAAAGTGAACGTCATCGTGAATAAGACTGAAAACCTGGTTGATGATCTCACTGAGAAAACTCAAGTGGTAGGCAAAGTATTTATGGACCATTTCATCAATTCCAGGAGCCTGCTGAGTTTAAGTGAGTATCTTGGGCCAAAGGACTACTAACTTACTCTTTATCTGCTCTCTTATGCAATCTCTGTCTTCTTATTTCTATTTGCAAGGGGAGAACAAACTATCCACATCTTTAGTACTTTCTTTGCCTGACGAACTTATATAAGATGGCAAAAGGCCCTGGGCCCCCCCAGTCCATGTGGCAGCATCCAAAATCACTTTATACTCCTACACATCTTGTTCTTCCCTCAGCAACTGTCACCTTCCATCATCCCTTAACATTTCTTATTCGCTGTATTATATCTCCTCTGCTAAAATGTAAATTCCATGAAGCATGGAGCTTTGTCTGCTTTGTTCATGAAGAGAGCCCCAACTCATGGAAATGGCATCTAACACATAATAGGTGCTCAGTAAATACTTGTGAAATGCATAAATGGTGCTGGAGCTCTAGTAAATTCAGGGACAGTCTTTAGCTAATCTGTGCTACTCTGGCCATAGCCTGTGGACTCCAGAGTTATTCCCACATGTAAAATGTTCAATAGAAAAAAAAAAATCCACTGTCTCCTGCTTAGCTGTGGCTTGGCTCAAGGGATAAATCTCTGAGAACCTACACTGTCTTTGTTAAGGGAGTACCTAGGGAATCTGGGGAACATTGGTGGAACATAGGTGTGTCTTTCTCTCTGAAGCATGGGTCGGCACACTCTCTCTTTGAAGGGTCAAGAGAGTCAATATTTTAAGTTTTTTGGACCAAACTTTCTCTGTCACAGTGACTCAAATCTGATGCTGTGGCATAAAATTAGCAATAGATAATCAGTACAAAATGACTGTGGATGTGTCCCAATAAAGTTTGATTGACCAAAAAACTGGTGTTGAACTGACCTTGGCCTATAGGGCAGAGTTTCCTGACCCCTACTCTAGAGTACAATATATACATGAGTGTATTCCCAATACTTGGAACATCCTTCTGGGATCATTTTGTGGTTGCTGAAAGACTACCAAACGTTATAGAGCTGTGTACATTCTTTCCTCACAATGAGAAATGCTATTGCAGAAAAGCCTTGATTAAAGAATTTGATTATTCCTTGAATTATATAAGCAGGAACATAAGGAGCTCTTCATTGTATCATGGAAACTCTGCCTCTTCCTTCACATGGCACAGTCACAGTCCCGTAAGACAAACCTGGAGCTTAGAAAATGAGCCAAATGTCCATGCTTCATAGTTACCCCATGCCGAACATCATCACTTTCTTGTGAGTGCAAGGGAAAGAGTTTCAGGTGTGTAGGTTCTAGAAACCTAGTTCTGCTAACAAATCTTCTTTTCCTATTCTTTCAGAATCCCATGCTGAAAATGAAGATGATGAATCTGAGAGCAGCAAGTCATCTTCTCTGACAGGTGAGTGCGTTCCAATCTCACATCACAAATGAACACTCTCAGGCCACTAGGGCTGTCGGAACGCACTGCAGTTAAGACCTAGGAAACTGGGTTTTTAGTCAGTTTCCATCTCTGGAAATAATCTTCGGCATAGAACATTGGTCCTTAACTTTTTGTTCATTCCACCTCAGAATCTGAAATAATCCTGAAGGAAGTGGGGAAGAAGAAAACGCTGAGTCATCCCAGGCATTGGCTCTCCCTCTAGCAGGTGCCACCAAACCCAGTGGCTCACACAAACCCTCAGACCTCACTCAGGGTAAGGCCCTAAGTGATAGGGGCCCTAAGTTACAGGGGAGAGGCAAGAGACGGGTTCAGAAATTCCAAGTTATTTCTTCCTTCTGTGCCTACCCGTGTCAAAGGAAGGTCAGCATTTAACCCCCCGCTCTTCCATCTTCTAAGAATCTGGAAGTGAAAGTGAAGATCATGAAATTAGGGAGAAGGCTGGAGGCTGCACACGTGGCTTCTGCCTATGACAGGCAGGGTCACAGACGCCTGGTGACATTCTGTGAGCTAAGATGGAGAGGCCGTACCCTGTAGTGGAAAGAGGACTGGAATAAAACGCAAGCAATCTGTACGCTGAGCCCAACGGCCACTGACTAACCATGTTCTCTGGTGTGAATAGCCCAACATTCCTGGGACGCATAGTTCTCAATGACATTAATAACATCTTTAAAAGAGTCAGAGAACATCAAACAGATAAGCAAGTAACAACTGCATAATCAGAGCAAGGATGTGGTTAAGAAAAGCATGTTAAAAAGCACACAACAGGACTAGTTACACATACTGTGTGATCACTAAAGAAACTGAGGAGTTACTGAACCACATCAAAGAATCGCAGTGTCTAGAAAGGGGTTACTGCTAGTGTTCTGTTGTGAGTACCATATTTTCAGAAGTTCTGGACAAGTTTACAAAGGCATAAAAAC
>NW_022592725.1:0-2995 GCF_004348235.1 Phoca vitulina
GTTTTTATGCCTTTGTAAACTTGTCCAGAACTTCTGAAAATATGGTACTCACAACAGAACACTAGCAGTAACCCCTTTCTAGACGCTGCGATTCTTTGATGTGGTTCAGTAACTCCTCAGTTTCTTTAGTGATCACACAGTATGTGTAACTAGTCCTGTTGTGTGCTTTTTAACATGCTTTTCTTAACCACATCCTTGCTCTGATTATGCAGTTGTTACTTGCTTATCTGTTTGATGTTCTCTGACTCTTTTAAAGATGTTATTAATGTCATTGAGAACTATGCGTCCCAGGAATGTTGGGCTATTCACACCAGAGAACATGGTTAGTCAGTGGCCGTTGGGCTCAGCGTACAGATTGCTTGCGTTTTATTCCAGTCCTCTTTCCACTACAGGGTACGGCCTCTCCATCTTAGCTCACAGAATGTCACCAGGCGTCTGTGACCCTGCCTGTCATAGGCAGAAGCCACGTGTGCAGCCTCCAGCCTTCTCCCTAATTTCATGATCTTCACTTTCACTTCCAGATTCTTAGAAGATGGAAGAGCGGGGGGTTAAATGCTGACCTTCCTTTGACACGGGTAGGCACAGAAGGAAGAAATAACTTGGAATTTCTGAACCCGTCTCTTGCCTCTCCCCTGTAACTTAGGGCCCCTATCACTTAGGGCCTTACCCTGAGTGAGGTCTGAGGGTTTGTGTGAGCCACTGGGTTTGGTGGCACCTGCTAGAGGGAGAGCCAATGCCTGGGATGACTCAGCGTTTTCTTCTTCCCCACTTCCTTCAGGATTATTTCAGATTCTGAGGTGGAATGAACAAAAAGTTAAGGACCAATGTTCTATGCCGAAGATTATTTCCAGAGATGGAAACTGACTAAAAACCCAGTTTCCTAGGTCTTAACTGCAGTGCGTTCCGACAGCCCTAGTGGCCTGAGAGTGTTCATTTGTGATGTGAGATTGGAACGCACTTACCTGTCAGAGAAGATGACTTGCTGCTCTCAGATTCATCATCTTCATTTTCAGCATGAGATTCTGAAAGAATAGGAAAAGAAGATTTGTTAGCAGAACTAGGTTTCTAGAACCTACACACCTGAAACTCTTTCCCTTGCACTCACAAGAAAGTGATGATGTTCGGCATGGGGTAACTATGAAGCATGGACATTTGGCTCATTTTCTAAGCTCCAGGTTTGTCTTACAGGACTGTGACTGTGCCATGTGAAGGAAGAGGCAGAGTTTCCATGATACAATGAAGAGCTCCTTATGTTCCTGCTTATATAATTTAAGGAATAATCAAATTCTTTAATCAAGGCTTTTCTGCAATAGCATTTCTCATTGTGAGGAAAGAATGTACACAGCTCTATAACGTTTGGTAGTCTTTCAGCAACCACAAAATGATCCCAGAAGGATGTTCCAAGTATTGGGAATACACTCATGTATATATTGTACTCTAGAGTAGGGGTCAGGAAACTCTGCCCTATAGGCCAAGGTCAGTTCAACACCAGTTTTTTGGTCAATCAAACTTTATTGGGACACATCCACAGTCATTTTGTACTGATTATCTATTGCTAATTTTATGCCACAGCATCAGATTTGAGTCACTGTGACAGAGAAAGTTTGGTCCAAAAAACTTAAAATATTGACTCTCTTGACCCTTCAAAGAGAGAGTGTGCCGACCCATGCTTCAGAGAGAAAGACACACCTATGTTCCACCAATGTTCCCCAGATTCCCTAGGTACTCCCTTAACAAAGACAGTGTAGGTTCTCAGAGATTTATCCCTTGAGCCAAGCCACAGCTAAGCAGGAGACAGTGGATTTTTTTTTTTCTATTGAACATTTTACATGTGGGAATAACTCTGGAGTCCACAGGCTATGGCCAGAGTAGCACAGATTAGCTAAAGACTGTCCCTGAATTTACTAGAGCTCCAGCACCATTTATGCATTTCACAAGTATTTACTGAGCACCTATTATGTGTTAGATGCCATTTCCATGAGTTGGGGCTCTCTTCATGAACAAAGCAGACAAAGCTCCATGCTTCATGGAATTTACATTTTAGCAGAGGAGATATAATACAGCGAATAAGAAATGTTAAGGGATGATGGAAGGTGACAGTTGCTGAGGGAAGAACAAGATGTGTAGGAGTATAAAGTGATTTTGGATGCTGCCACATGGACTGGGGGGGCCCAGGGCCTTTTGCCATCTTATATAAGTTCGTCAGGCAAAGAAAGTACTAAAGATGTGGATAGTTTGTTCTCCCCTTGCAAATAGAAATAAGAAGACAGAGATTGCATAAGAGAGCAGATAAAGAGTAAGTTAGTAGTCCTTTGGCCCAAGATACTCACTTAAACTCAGCAGGCTCCTGGAATTGATGAAATGGTCCATAAATACTTTGCCTACCACTTGAGTTTTCTCAGTGAGATCATCAACCAGGTTTTCAGTCTTATTCACGATGACGTTCACTTTTTTCCCTATTGTTTTTAAGTCATGTTTATCTAACACCTTCTTTTCCTTCAAGTCCTCCAAGAAGCCACCAAACATGGTGCTGGCAATCATCTTTATCTCATTGACTGGATCTTGCGGTGATCTCTTCTCTGTGAGAACAATAGGATTTTAGGAATTGATAGGACTTTAGATCTCTGAATCTAGGCCCATGGTTCTCAAATTTAACAAGGGAGAGTATCTGATAGCTTGGTAAGCAGAGCTTCCTGAACCCCATTCCCAGAAATCTGATTTGATAGGTCAGAGTAGAGTGCATTATTTTTATTTCTAATTATGCTTTTGTTGACTCTACCTCCAAAAGAGGTCCAGATGTTACCACTTGTCATCCTCTCCATTGGTATAACTCCAGCCTAAAAGCTATTATCTCTTAACTGAAATATTTGAATACCTTTGGCCTTTCTGATGCTATGCTTCTTTATCACTCCTCCATTTAAATACTTCTAAGGTTTTCTATTGCAAATAAAATCCAATTCTTTCTCACTTTCAAAAAGGCCCAAAGTAGTATGGT
>NW_022592726.1:0-2994 GCF_004348235.1 Phoca vitulina
CTCCTCAAAATCTCACAAATCTATGTCCAAATCTCAAGAACTCAACCAAATCTCGTGAGAATTCGGTCCAAATCTTGAGGAAACTCTTCCAATTTTAGCCATATCTCAGTTCAAATCTCGTGAGATCTTTGTCCAAATCTCATGTGAACTCAGTGCAAAATAGTGAGATCTCAGTCCACTTTGTATGAACTCAGTCCAAATCTCACCAGATCTCAGTCCAAATATCGTGAGATTTCACATATATATGGGACATTTCTAGGCAAATCTCATGGGAACTGAGTGAAATCTCAAAGAACACTATTCAAATCTCGTATGACCTCATTTGAAATATCATGAAATTTCGCACACATCTCCCCAGATTTCTACACAAATCCCATCAGATCTTAGTAAAAATCTCGTGAGATTTCAGTCCACATCTTGTGAGAACTTATTCAAATCTTCAAAGAACTCATTGAAATTTCAGAAAACTCAGTCCAAATCTCATGAGATCTCACAGATATTGTTTGAGATTTCTAGCCTAATCTCATTATATCTGAATTCAAATCTCAAAAGAACTCAAATCCCATAAGAACTCACTCCAAATCTTATGATAATTTCAGACACGCATCATGAGATTTCAACCCAAATCCCGTGAGAACTCAGACCAAATCACATGAGACCTCAGTACATCTCATTGGAACTCTGTCCAAATCTCGCCAGACTTCAGCCCAAGTCTCCTGAGATCTTACACAAAACTCGTCACATTTCTACCAAAATCTCGTGTTCTCACTCCAATTTCGTGTGATGTCCTCAAAACCTCACAAATCTATGTCCAAATCTCAAGAGAACACAATCAAATCTGGTGAGAATTCAGTCCAATTCCAGAGGGATTTCCTCCAAATCTCACCATATCTCAGTTCAAATCTCGTGAGATCTTAGCCCAAATCTCTTGAGATCTTTGTCCAAATCTCATGCGTTCTCAGTCCAAATCTCTTGAGATCTCAGTCCAAACTTCATTTGAACTTCAACCATATCTCACCAGATCTCAGTCCAAATCTCGTGAGATCTCACACATATTTTCCAAATTTCTGGCCAAATCTCATGAGAACTGAGTAAAATCTCATGAGAACAGTGTCCAAATCTCGAATGATCTCTTTCCAAATATCGTGATATCTGACATAAATCTTGCCTGATTTCTACCAAAATCTTGACAGATCTTAGTACAAATCTTGTGAGATCTCCATCCACATCATATGAGAGCTTAGTCAAATCTCGTGAGAATTCATTGAAATTTCAAAGAACTCAGTCCAACATTCATGTGATCTCACCTATATATATCTTGTGAGATTTCTAGGCAAATCTTGTGTGATCTCAGTCCAAATCTCATGTGATTTCAGTCCAAATGTCATTGGAACTCAGTCCAAATCATGCCAGATCTCAGTCCAAATCTCCTGAGATCTCACACACAACTCGTCACATTTCTACCCATATCTCGTGCATACTCACTCCAAATCTCATTCAATCTCATCCAAATCTCACCAATCTCCGTCCAAATCTCAAGAGAACTCAACCAAAACTCTGAGAACTCAGTCCAAATCTTGAGAGATTTATTCCAAATTTCGCCAGATATCAGTTCAAATCTCGTGAGATTTTTGTCCAAATCACACCAGATCTGAGTCCAAATCTCATAAGAACTCACACATATCTTGCGACATTTCTAGCCAAATATTGTGAGGACAGAATAAAATCTCCTGAGAGCCATGTCAGAATCTCAAATGCTCTCATTTCAAATATCGTGAGATCTCAAACACATCTTGCCAGATTTCTACCTAAATCTCATCAGATCTTAGTACAAATCTCGTGAGATCTCAGTCAAAGTCAACATCTCATGAGATCTTAGTCAAATCTTGAGAGAATTCATAGAAATTTCAGAGTTCTTGGTCCAAATCTCATGAGATCTCACATATATTATGAGATATCTAGGCAAATCTCATGAGATCTGAGTCAAAATTTCATGAGATCTCAGTCCATATCTTGTGAGATTATAGTCCAAATTTTGAGAGAACTCATCAAAATTTCAGAGAACTCTGTCCAATCTCATGAGATGTCACACATATCATGTGAGATTTCTAGCCAAATCTCATGAGATCTGAGTCCAAATTTCAAGAGAACTCAGGCAAATCCCATAAGAACATACTCCAAGTCTCATGATAACATCAGGCACGCCTTCTGATATTTAGACCCAAATCTCATGAGAACTCAATCCAAATCACATAAGATCTCACACACAACTTACCACATCCTTACCCAAATCTCATGCGATCTCAGTTCAAATCTCCTGAGATCTCAGACCAAACATTGTATGAAATCAGTCTAATTCTCACATGATCTCCGTCCAAATCTCGTGAGACCTCACACAGAAATTGGCACATTTCTAGCAAAATCTCACGAGAACTGCATGAACTCTCGAGAGAACGCTGTCTGAATATCATATGATCTCACTTTAAATATCGTAAAATCTCATACACATCTCTCCAGATTTCTACACAAATCCTGTCAGATCTTAGTACAAATCTCATGAGATCTCAATCCACATCTCGTGAGAACTAAGTCAAATCTTGAGAGAACTCATTGAAATTTCAAGGAACTCAGTCCAAATCTCCTGAGATCTCACACATATCTTGCAAGATTTCTAGCCAAAACTCATAGAATCTGAGTCCAAATCTCGAGAGAACTCAAACCCCATAAGAACTTTCTCCAACTCTCATGATAAATTCAGGCATGTCTTGTGAGATTTTGACCCAAATATGGTGAGAACTCAATCCAAATCACATGCAATCTCAGCCCAAATCTCACTGGAATTCTGTCCACATCTCGCCAGATCTCAGCCCAAATCTCCTGAGATCTCAACAAAATTCATCACATTGCTACCAAAATCTCTTGTGTTCTCACTCCAATTTCATGCAAACTCCTCAAAATCTCACAAATCTATGTCCAAATCTCAAGAACTCAACC
>NW_022592727.1:0-2994 GCF_004348235.1 Phoca vitulina
TCTTTCCTGCTTTGTCAAAGATTAGTTGACCATAGAGTTGAGGGTCCATTTCTGGGCTCTCTATTCTGTTCCATTGATCTATGTGTCTGTTTTTGTGCCAGTACCATAGTGTCTTGATGATGACAGCTTTGTAATAGAGCTTAAAGTCTGGAATTGTGATGCCGCCAGCTTTGCTTTTCTTTTTCAACGTTCCTCTCGCTATTCGGGGTCTTTTCTGGTTCCATACAAATTTTAGGATTATTTGTTCCATTTCTTTGAAAAAAGTGGATGGTATTTTGATAGGGATTGCATTAAATGTGTAGATTGCTCTAGGTAGCATTGACATCTTTACAATATTCGTTCTTCCAATCCATGAGCATGGAACGTTTTTCCATTTCTTTGTGTCTTCCTCAGTTTCTTTCATGAGTATTTTATAGTTTTCTGAGTACAGATTCTTTGCCTCTTTGGTTAGATATATTCCTAAGTATCTTATGGGTTTGGGTGCAATTGTAAATGGGATCGACTCCTTAATTTCTCTTTGTTCTGTCTTGTTGTTGGTGTATAGAAATGCAACTGATTTCTGTGCATTGATTTTATATCCTGCCACTTTACTGAATTCCTGTATGAGTTCTAGCAGTTTTGGGGTGGAGTCTTTTGGGTTTTCCACATAAAGTATCATATCATCTGCAAAGAGAGAGTTTGACTTCTTCTTTGCTGATTTGGATGCCTTTTATTTCTATTTGTTGTCTGATTGCTGTGGCTAGGACTTCTAGTACTATGTTGAATAGCAGTGGTGATAGTGGACATCCCTGCCATGTTCCTGACCTTAGGGGGAAAGCTTTCAGTTTTTCCCCATTGAGAATGATATTCGCTATGGGTTTTTCATAGATGGCTTTTATGATATTGAGGTACGTACCCTCTATCCCTATACTCTGAAGAGTTTTAATCAAGAAAGGATGCTGTACTTTGTCAAATGCTTTTTCTGCATCTATTGAGAGGATCCTATGGTTCTTGTTTTTTCTTTTATTAATGTATTGTATCACATTGATTGACTTGCAGATGTTGAACCAACCTTGCAGCCCAGGGATAAATCCCACTTGGTCGTGGTGAATAATCCTTTTAATGTACTGTTGTATCCTATTGGCTAGTATTTTGGTGAGAATTTTTGCATCCATGCTCATCAAGGATATTGGTCTATAATTCTCCTTTTTGATGGGGTCTTTGTCTGGTTTTGGGATCAAGGTAATGGTGGCCTCATAAAATGAGTTTGGAAGTTTTCCTTCCATTTCTATTTTTGGAACACTTTCAGAAGAATAGGTATTAATTCTTCTTGAAATGTTTGGTAGAATTCCCCTGAGAAGCCATCTGGCCCTGGGCTTTTGTTTGTTGGGAGATTTTTGATGACTGCTTCAGTTTCCTAAGTGGTTATAGGTCTGTTCAGGTTTTCTATTTCTTCCTGGTTCAGTTTTGGTAGTTGATACATCTCTAGGAATGCATCCATTTCTTCCAGATTATCTAATTTGCTGGCATGTAGTTGCTCATAATATGTTCTTATAATTGTTTGTATTTCTTTGGTGTTGGTTGTGATCTCTCCTCTTTCATTCGTGATTTTGTTGATTTGGGTCATTTCTCTTTTCTTTTTGATAAGTCTGGCCAGGGGTTTATCAATCTTGTTAATTCTTTCAAAGAACCAGCTTCTAGTTTCATTGATCTGTTCTACTGTTCTTTTGGTTTCTATTGCATTGATTTCTGCTCTGATCTTTATTATTTCTCTTCTCCTGCTGGGTTTAGGCTTTATTTGCTGTTTTTTCTCCAGCTCCTTTAGGTGTAGGGTTAGGTTGTGTATTCGAGACCTTTCTTGTTTCTTGAGAAAGGCTTGTACTGCTATATACTTTCCTCTTAGGACTGCCTTTGCTGCACCCCAAAGATTTTGAACAGTTGTGTTTTCATTTTCATTTGTTTCCATGAATTTTTTTAATTCTTTAATTTCCTGGTTGACCCATTCATTCTTTTTTTTTTTTAATTTTTTTATTGTTATGTTAATCCCCATACATTACATCATTAGTTTTAGATATAGTGTTCTATGATTCATTGTTTGTGCATAACACCCAGTGCTCCATGCAGAACGTGCCCTCCTCAATACCCATCACCAGGCTAACCCATCCTCCCAACCCCCTCCCCTCTAGAACCCTCAGTTTGTTTTTCAGAGTCCATCGTCTCTCATGGTTCTTCTCCCCCTCCGATTTCCCCCCCTTCATTCTTCCCCTCCTGCTACATTCTTCTTCTTCTTTTTTTCTTTCTTAACATATATTGCATTATTTGTTTCAGAGGTACAGATCTGAGATTCAACAGTCTTGCACAATTCACAGCGCTTACCAGAACACATACCCTCCCCAGTGTCCATCACCCAGTCACCCCATCCCTCCCACCCCACCCCCCACTCCAGCAACCCTCAGTTTGTTTCCTGAGATTAAGAATTCCTCATATCAGTGAGGTCATATGATACATGTCTTTCTCTGTTTGACTTATTTCGCTCAGCATAATACCCTCCAGTTCCATCCACGTCGTTGCAAATGGCAAGATCTTATTCCTTTTGATGGCTGCATAATATTCCATTGTATATATATACCACATCTTCTTTATCCATTCATCTGTTGATGGACATCTTGGCTCTTTCCACAGTTTGGCTATTGTGGACATTGCTGCTATAAACATCGGGGTGCACGTAGCCTTTCGGGTCCCTACTTTTGTATCTTTGGGGTAAATACCCAGTAGTGCAATTGCTGGATCATATGGTAGCTCTATTTTCAACTTTTTGAGGAATCTCCATACTGTTTTCCAGAGTGGCTGCACCAGCTTGCATTCCCACCAACAGTGTAGGAGGGTTCCCCTTTCTCCGCATCCCCGCCAACATCTGTCATTTCCTGACTTGTTAATTTTAGCCATTCTGACTGGTGTGAGGTGGTATCTCATTGAGGTTTTGATTTGGATTTCCCTGATGCCGAGCGATATTGA
>NW_022592728.1:0-370 GCF_004348235.1 Phoca vitulina
GATGAATAATTTGCACTGTTTAATCTGTTCCTAAGTACTCAAGTATTGATGTTTTAAATGAAACTACACAATATATAAATATATACTTGTAAAAATTTTTTTAGTAATATATAAATAGAGAGTAAAAGGTTATGTTCTTTTCATGCATCTTAACCCATTCGACTTCATTAGGTAGCCTACTATCAAGGGTTTCAGATATTTCTTTTTGACCACTTTTTCATATGTATATAAACAACATTTTTACGTTTTCTCATTAATTATATTTCAGCATTGATATTTAATATAGATAATAATGTAACATTTAATCATTATTGAGATTATATCTATAGAATTCCTTCTTTTATTTGATGGTGTTTCTTATCAGGTCTTT
>NW_022592728.1:470-2993 GCF_004348235.1 Phoca vitulina
GTTTATGTTACTAGTGACAGAATAATTCATTCTATTTTTCTATTGTGATTTCTAATAACACTAGCAGTAAATAAAATGATAAAATAATTGGTAGAATTTCAGAATTAGAAGACATTCAGTCAGTCAATTATGAAGGTAATTTACTTCCAGGCTCTTGTTTAACAGACAACAAAATTGAACCCTAAAGTTAAATGATTTACTCCAGGTTGGTAGTGAAGTTATGACTGTGAATCATTCAAATCAGGAGTCTTTTCCACTGTAGCATGCACTGCCTTCAAGAAATATTTTAAAGATTTATTGAGTACTACATCTTTTATATTCCATTATGTTTACCAAATAAAAAAAGTGGGAAACAAAATAGTTTTCATTGTTTTCAGCTTAATAGAGACCATAATGATATAGCACATGTACATATCAGATTTTATGTTGGTGTCAAATGGTGGGGTGTTCTTAAAGATTTCATAACTGTATAGAATGATAGGAATGAACATCAGCTGTAATTAAAAGTCTAATATGACGATATTTACTTGTGGGAATTTAATGCTGTGTAGCTAAGATTAACAACATTTCAAATGTCAGTAAATGTGTTTTTAAGGGAAAACATGCAAAAAATGATAAATCACCTCACAGAGCTACAAACTCTTCAAAAAATGGTTTACTAGTGACATCTGCTGGTGTAATTTGGTAATAAAAATAAAAGTATCTCCTGGAAATAATTTCATGGAAATTAAGCGTGAAACAAAGAATCTTTGTGGGCAAATTGTTTTGTTTTTTTTTTTAACTATCATTGACACTTACAATTTAAAAAAAAAATTGTGTTTGTGGGTTCCCCCTCTCATTGGCATTTGACCAAGTATATTATTCTAATAACAGTATTAAACTTTATACTTTCTTCTCCACAGTGTATAATTCCAGCCTGAACCTCTCTAATAAGTTGTGTATCACCTAAGTTGTTTGATATGGTGCTGCACTTTTTCCTCCTCCTCTTTCCTGAACCTTGCACATAACCTTGCAAATGTAGAGATTCAGTAACTACGATTGACTCTTACTAGATATTTATGCCATTTATAGGCTAACTAATAGAAAAGTCTGTGTGTACATGAGTTATAGGCATTATATTTATGCACGCTCAAAAATAAAAATGAGACTTTGTATTAGAGAACAATTTCTTTAGGAAGAGAAATGACTTTGTTTTTTGTTTTTTTCCTATGGAACAGATTTTCTGCACTATAAAATAATAGAGAAATAAAATACACTCAGTCCCTGGGTATTTTCTCTATTGGCACTTATTTCCTAGATGATTGTACTGTGGATTTAAGTTCTACTTATAGATGAATCACCCCTCTTCCTTGACCCCCAAACCTGTACAGCAGCCACTTGTTTCATTAACATTTCCATTTGTAGGTAACAGTCATCTCAAACTTACCATGTCCGAAATAAAACTGATTTTCTCCTCAAACCTGTTCTTCCCATAGTCTTCCTCACTTCAGTAAACGGACGTTTTATCCTTTTGCTTGCTCAAATCAAAAATATTTTAATAATTTGTAAATTTTCTCTTTCTCTTGTACCATCAAGGAATTCCACCAACTCTATTTTTGAAATACCTTTGGAGTCTTACCACTTTTCTCTACCTCTACCACTTAATGACCTAGTCAAGCCACAATCGTCTTTCCCCTCCTAATTCACCTCTTTGCTGGTTTTTTTTTTTTTTTTAAAGATTTTATTCATTTGAGAGACAGAGAGAGACAGAGCACAAACAGAGGGAGAGGCAGAGGGAGAGGGAGAAGCAGACTCCCCGCTGAGCTGGGAGCTGGGGCTCCATCCCAGGACCTGAGATCATGACCTGAGCTGAAGGCAGACGCTTAACCGCCTGAGCCACCCAGGCACCCCTCGCCTCTTTGCTGTTAACCTTGCCTTCCTGTGGTTTGTTTTCCAATGAGCAACCAAAGATTATCTTAAAATTTAAGACAGGTCTTTGTCACTCTTCTGCTGAGGTTTTGTTTTGTTTTTTTTTTTACCATGCCTAAAGGGCCCTACCAAGAACTTTGGACCACTCCTTCCCTCCTCCACTGTGACTGTGACCTCCTTTCCTACCACGGCTTCCCTCCCCTCTTTTGTTCCAGCTACAGTAATCTACTTTGCTGTTCTCCTTCAGTGCCACGAAAACTCCTAGTCAGGAGCTTTGTGCTTGCTCTTCCTTCAATCAGATACTCTTCCCTCCATCCTGTAAGGCTTCTGACCACATCATCAAATTTCACCTTCTTGGAGAGGCCCTTCTGGATTACACTACCTAAGATAAGAAGGCCCGACCACATCTGTTTCTCCTCTTCCCCTGCGTCGTGTTTTGCCATAGCACTTACAGATATATTTACTTGTTTTCCTCGTACCTTTCCCTGGCCCAGAATGTCACCTGTATGGAAACAGAGATTCTGTATTGTCCGCTGTTACCTCCTTAGATCTGAAACTAGTGCTTACACATAGTAGGCATTCAGTCAGTATTTGTTGAGGAAATCAGTGAGCCTT
>NW_022592729.1:0-2992 GCF_004348235.1 Phoca vitulina
TTATCAGAACAAATTTGGGAAAAGAAAGAAAAAGAATCTGAAAATCCTGAGTGCATGGATTAGGGGTAAGTATCACCTGGTAGGTTTCTCAGGATTGGGAAAGAATAGAGACTTGAAGTGTAGGATACAAGTATCAGCAAAATACAGTTATAGGACAATTCAGAGCAAAGATTTTGGAGTCAGCCAGAATCCTGGTCTCCCTCCAATAAACATAAGGCCTTGTGCAAATTATTTAGTCTAGGTCTCAGTTTCTCATCTCTAAAGTGGGAACTGATAATTCTATCCATCCATGCATCCATCCATGCATCCATGCATGCATGCATGCATGCATCCATCCAATTATTTAGAGAGTAGTTGTAGACAGTGAATGAGATAATGCATGTAAAATAATTAATATTGTACCTGAAACATATAGAAAGCACTCACAAATAACTATTTTTTAAGTCTTAATCCTCATGTCATGTCTGTGATCTGGGTATTATTATTTTCACTAAACAAATTAACTAATGCTCAGAGAGAATGACTAACTTTCCCAAGGTCACATAACCAAAACATAATGGTTTTTTATTCCCCCTCCCTGGGCTCTTAACCAATGTATTATATTGATTATTTGAAAAAGACAAACTTCAAAGACCTCAACAGGGAAAGGCCTGGCTTTGTAGTCTACTGCACTATGGGTTATCAGACCCATTCATTCACATAGGTTTATTTATGGTAGAGGTTACTGACAATAAATTTCAAATTTAGAAATAAACTTGTACTCAGTCTTCTGTTTTCTTCTTTTTTTCCTTTTTTTAAAATTTTATTATGTTATGTTAGTCACCATACAATACATCATTAGTTTTTGATGTGGTGATCCATGATCCATTGTTTTCGTGTAACACCCAGTGCTCCATGCAGTACGTGCCCTCTTTAATACCCATCACCAGGCTAACCCATCCCCCCTGCCCCCTCCCCTCTAAAACCCTGTTTGTTTCTCAGAGTCCATAGTCTCTCATGTTTTCTGATTTTGCATGTTATGATAGCATGGATGTAAAGGCTCCCTTGTATTTCCTTAACACATGCCAGGCAGAAAGAGGTTAAGATATTGGAGGGAAGCTGTGTCCTTACTAGTTCCATGTTATATGAATTTCTCTCCTTGCTCACCAAGGCATTGGTTGCTCTTTTGCTTTATTTGAGGCAGTTTAGTTTAATTTTTCATTATGACAGATTTTTGTTTCCGATTCTTTATTTAGAGCATGGTTCTCAAAACTTTTTCATTCTGTAATCCCTTTGAGGGTTTCCACAACTCTCAAACATAGCTTGAACCACTTTGCTATCAAAATAAAAGTGTGGAAGAATAATTCAGCTGTTGGGAGGGGAAGCAGGTGACGGTCTTTGCTTGACACTAAAGAAGGGAGGAAAGCGCTCAGGAGAAGGTGGGAAAGGCTCAGAATGTAGGGTGGGCAGGAAATCGGCCTTATGGTTCCAGTAAAAGAGAAGGAAGGGAGTGATGCAGAAGAAGTTTTGTTGCAAATCTAAAACTGCCCTTGCTTAACAGATGTTAGGGAGTTTACAGCGCTGGTCCTGTGACGTCCTCGGAATATCCCTGGGGAAGCAACATTGTCTGAGAAGTATTGATTTGAAACAGCAGCTTTTTCTCCTTTTGTCCCCCTTCCTTGCCTTCCTTCTCAAAATCCCCTACCTTTCCCTACTTTCCCTCCTCCCCTTCCAACTCTGGCCTCTCTCCCTCCTCATCTTCAGTCACCTACTCCTATATAGAGAAATCCAGCAATTCAATCTATTTTCCTTGGGTTTTTTAAGTGATCTCACACTCATGACCCCATTTACTCCTAGAGCTAACTTTGCCCTCTGACACAGAAAACCTCAATTCCCAATTCAGTTTTTGTCTTTTGTACCAAATATAGATGAGTAATACTGGGGTTTCTGTCTTGTGTGTGTGTGTGTGTGTGTGTGTGTGTGTGTCTGCGTGTTTGTGTGCAAAATTTAGCTTGCAGCAAATCTGAGCTGGCTTTCTCTTTCACTGGCTCTCTTTATTTGTACCTGCTTTTCTTGAATTGATCAAGTTGCAGCTGTTTTTCTCTCTAACTTCCCCTTCAGTTTCAGCGAAAATAAACTACTTCCTGACTTCAGTGCCTGGTCATAGAGTGATGTTATCCTGAGTGAGTAGCTTAACTATAGAGTTAGAGGAAGTGAACTCTCAGCATTGTTTGCCTATTGGGTAACATTTGCTTTTTCCTTTGGTACAAAAAACTTAATTGACTTTTGAGAGCATTAGGCTTATGTTTTGCCCCCATGGAAAGATCGTGTGTGGTCACCGAAGGTTCAACTGCCACCCAGACTATACATGTTTGCACTGGCCCTCTGCCATTTGTTTTTTCCAGCATCCTCTCTGATGTCTGGTTCTCATCTGGTCCTTCCTAAGGCCATTTGCTTTGTGATAAATCACTGTGATTTCTGTCATCACTTGCTCTGTGATTCCCTATTCTAGTTGCAGCTACCACCTCATGCTCAGTGACAAATCAACATGACATCAGCTTTACTGCCTTTCTATATCTTTATACAATTTGAAACTGTTCTTCCTGCTTATTTCAAAACTCTGTGGACTTGCCACACCCTCAGCTTCTACCTACTTAAATTGACTCCTTAAATATTCTCATTTTCTATACCTTCTTTTTCCTCTCTCCTTGTACAGCTCAAGCTGACTACGTCTCTCAGTCTACCATGTAGGCATTCTGGCCTCCTTTTCCATACTGGGAACAAGACTCAAGTTATTTCTGCTTCTCAACACTTACCTTTGATCTTTCTGGGGTAAAGGGAATGTGCAATGTGAGAAACTTCTTATTCCTTGCTCCACAGGTAATCTTTTTTCATTCCTCTGCCTTTCTCATGTCTCCTTTCTTTCTTTTTCTTTTTTTAAAAGATTTTATTTATTTGACAGAGAGAGACACAGCAAGAGAGGGAACACAAGCAGAGGGAATGTGCGAAGGAG
>NW_022592730.1:0-2992 GCF_004348235.1 Phoca vitulina
CTCAGCTCGGGGTTGCCATAAACTGTGATCTGCGGCACAGTCGGGCCCCTGCTCCTCCAGCAGGGACCCAACAAGCGGCAGATCCGGGAAGACTCCCCTTCCTCCCCCGGGAGGAGCGGCGCGGGAGCGCACCACAGGGATCTGCTGGGTTTGGAGACTCCACCCGGGGTCCGGTGCCAGAGATAGAAACGCGCGGTCACAGGCCGGGTGAGCACGGAGTGTGGCCGGAGACTGGGGAGACGGGAGTGACTGACTGCTTTTCTCTGGGGGCTCACTGAGGAGCGGGGCCCCGAGTTCTCGGATCCTCCGGGGCGGAGACTGGGAGGCCGCCATTTCCACTCTCCGCCTCCAAAGCTGTAGGGAAAGCTTGCAGGGAACAAAAGCTCCCAAGAGCAAACCCAAGCAGATTACTTAGCCCGGACTAGGCAAGGGCGGGACAATTCCGCCTCCAGCAAAGACATTTGGAAACCATGGCAACAGGCCCCTCCCCCAGAAGATCAGCGAGAACAGCCAGCCAAGACCAAGTTTACCGATCAATGAGAACGGCAGAACTCCAGCCCTAGGGGAATACTACACATAGAACTCATGGCTTTTTTACCATGATTCTTTAGTCTTTCAAAGTTAATTTTTCTTAACTGTCTTTTTTCTTTTTTCTTTTTTTTTTGAATTTTTCTTTTTCCCTTTTTCAACCAACATCTTATCAATCCCTTTTTTAAAAAACATTTTTATTTTTCATTTTTAGAGTCATATTGTATCCCTTCATAGTAGTTACCCGTATTTTTGGCATATATATATAAGTTGTTCTCTCTTTAAAATTTTGAGATAGTTTCTTCTAACAGATCAAATATACTCTAAATCTCTAGTGTATGGTTTTTTTCTACTCCCCTGCCTGATCACATTCTCTCCCTTTTTTTTTTTCTTCTTTTTCTTTTTTTTTAAATCCTCTTCTTTCTTTTTTCAAACAACTCATCAATTCCTTTTATAAAATTTTTTAAAATTTCCATCTTTACAGTCATATTCCATCCCTTCATCATATCAACCCTTATTTTTGTACATATATAAGTTTTTCTTTCTTTAAAATTTTGGGAGGCACTTTATTTTAACAGACCAAAATACACCCAAAATCTAGTGTGTGGCACTGATCTATAAACCAGGCTGATCATATTTGATCACATTCTGTTTTTGTTTTGTTCTGTTTTGTTCTGCTTTTGTTTATTTTTATCTTTATCTTTTTCTTTTTTCTTTTTTTTCTTTTTCTTTTTTCTCTCTTTCCCTTTCTTTTCCCACTTCTTCAGGTCTTTCCTGATTTGTTTAGAGTATATTTTCTGGGGACGTTGTTACCCTGCTAGCATTTTGTTCTCTCATTAATCTATTCTCCTCTGCACAAAATGACAAGACGGAAAAAAATCACCTCAACAAAAAGAACAAGAGGTAGTACTGACTGCCAGGGACCTACTCAATACGGACATTAGTACAATGTCAGATCTAGAGTTCAGAATCATCACTTGAAAGATACTAGCTGGGCTTAAAAAAAACATGGAAGTTATTAGAGAAACCCTTTCTGGAGAAGTAAAAGAACTAAAATCAAACCAAGTAGAAATCAAAAAGGCTATTAATGAGGTGCAATCAAATATGGAGGTACTAACTGCTAGGATAAATGAGGCAGAAGAGGGAACCAGTGAGATAGAAGACCAAATGATGGAAAATAAAGAAGCTGAGAAAAAGAGAGATAAACAACTACTGGATCACGAGGGCAGAATTCGAGAGATAAACGATACCATAAGACGAAACAACATTAGAATAATTGGGATCCCAGAAAAAGAAGAAAGAGAGAGAGGGGCAGAAGGTATAATGGAGCAAATTATAGCAGAGAACTTCCCTAATTTGGGGAAGGAAACAGGCATCAAAATCCAGGAAGCACAGAGAACCCCTCTCAAAATCAATAAAAATAGGTCAACACCCCGACATCTAATAGTAAAACTTACGAGTCTCAGAGACAAAGAGAAAATCCTGAAAGCAGCTCGGGAGAAGAGATATGTAACCTACAATGGTAGAAACATTAGATTGGCAACAGACCTATCCACAGAGACCTGGAGGCCAGAAAGGACTGGCAGGACATATTCAGAGCACTAAATGAGAAAAATATGCAGCCAAGAATACTATATCCAGCTAGGCTGTCATTGAAAATTGAAGGAGAGATAAAAAGCTTCCAGGACAAACAGAAACAAAAGGAATTTGCAAACACAAAACCAGCCCTACAAGAAATATTGAAAGGGGTCCTCTAAGCAAAGAGAGAGCCTAAAAGCAACATAGACCAGAAAGGAACACAGACAATATACAGTAACAGTCACTTTACAGGCAATACAATGGCACTAAATTCCTATCTTTCAATAGTTACCCTGAATGTAAATGGGCTAAATGCCCCAATCAAAAGACACAGCCTATCAGATTGGATTAAAAAACAAGACCCATCAATATGCTGTCTGCAAGAGACTCATTTTAGACCCAAAGACACCCCCAGATTTAAAGTGAGGGGGTGGAAAACCATTTACCATGCTAATGGACACCAAAAGAAAGCTGGGGTGGCAATCCTTATATCAGACAAATTAGATTTTAAACCAAAGACTGTAATAAGAGATGAGGAAGGACACTATATCATACTTAAAGGGTCTATCCAACAAGAAGATCTAACAATTGTAAATATCTATGCCCCTAACATGGGAGCAGCCAATTATATAAGGCAATTAATAACAAAAGCAAAGAAACACATTGACAACAATACAATAATAGTGGGGGACTTTAACACCCCCCTCACTGAAATGGACAGATCGTCTAAGCAAAAGATCAACAAGGAAATAAAGACATTAAATGACACACTGGACCAAATGGACTTCACAGACATATTCAGAACATTCCATCCCAAAGCAACGGAATACACATTCTTCTCTAGTGCCCATGGAACATTCTCCAGAATCGATCACATCCTAGGTCA
>NW_022592731.1:0-2991 GCF_004348235.1 Phoca vitulina
TACTTAAAGGGTCTATCCAACAAGAAGATCTAAAAATTTTAAATATCTATGCCCCTAACATGGGACCAGCCAATTATATAAGCCAATTAATAACAAAATCAAAGAAACACACCAACAACAATACAATAATAGTGGGGGACTTTAACACCCCCCTCACGGAAATGAACAGATCATCTAAGCAAAAGATCAACAAGGAAATAAAGACTTTAAATGACACACTAGACCAAATATACTTCACAGATATATTCAGAACATTCCATCCCAAAGCAACAGAATACACATTCTTCTCCAGTGTCCATGGAACATTCTCCAGAATAGATTACATCCTAGGTCACAAATCAGGTCTCAATTGGTACCAAAAGACTGGGATCATTCCCTGCATATTTTCGGACCACGATGCTTTGAAACTAGAACTCAATCACAAGAGGAAAATCAGAAAGAACTCAAATACATGGAGGCTAAAGAGCATCCTACTAAAGAATGAATGGGTCAACCAGGAAATTAAAGAAGAACTTAAAAAATTCATGGAAACCAATGAAAATGAAAACACAACTGTTCAAAATCTTTGGGATGCAGCAAAGGCTGTCCTAAGAGGAAAGTATATAGCAATACAAGCCTTTCTCAAGAAACAAGAAAGGTCTCAAATATACAACCTAACCCTACACCTAAAGGAGCTGGAGAAAGAACAGCAAATAAAGCCTAAACCCAGCAGGAGAAGAGAAATTACAAAGATCAGAGCAGAAATCAATGGAATAGAAACCAAAAGAACAGTAGAACAGATCAACAAAACAAGGAGCTGGTTCTTTGAAAGAATTAACAAGATTGATAACCCCCTGGCCAGACTTATCAAAAAGAAAAGAGAAATGACCCAAATAAATAAAATCATGAATGAAAGAGGAGAGATCACAACCAACACCAAAGAAATACAAACAATTATAAGAACATATTATGAGCAACTATATGCCAGCAAATTAGATAATCTGGAAGAAATGGATGCATTCCTAGAGATGTATAAGCTACCAAAACTGAACCAGGAAGAAATACAAAACCTGAACAGACCAATAACCACTAAGGAAATTGAAGCAGTCATCAAAAATCTCCCAACAAAAGCCCAGGGCCAGACGGCTTCCCAGGGGTATTCTACCAAACATCTAAAGAAGAATTAATACCTATTCTTCTGAAACTGTTCCAAAAATAGAAATGGAAGGAAAACTTCCAAACTCGTTTTATGAGGCTACCATTACCTTGATTCCAAAATCAGACAAAGACCCCATCAAAAAGGAGAACTACAGACCAATATCCTTGATGAACATGGATGCAAAAATTCTCACCAAAATACTAGCCAATAGGATCCAACAGTATATTAAAAGGATTATTCACCACGACCAAGTGGGATTTATCCCTGGGCTGCAAGTTTGGTTCAACATCTGCAAATCAATCAATGTGATACAATACATAAAAGAAAGAACAAGAACCATATGATCCTCTCAATAGATGCAGAAAAAGCATTTGACAAAGTACAGCATCCTTTCTTGATCAAAACTCTACAGAGTATAGGGATAGAGGGTACATACCTCAATATCATAAAAACCATCTATGAAAAACCCACAGCAAATATCATTCACAATGGGGAAAAACCTATCCCCATAAGGTCAGGAACATGGCAGGGATGTCCACTATCACCACTGCTATTCAACATAGTATTAGAAGTCCTAGCCACAGCAATCAGACAACAGAAAGAAATCAAAGGCATCTAAATCGGCAAAGAAGAAGTCAAACTCTCACTCTTTGCAGATGATATGATACTTTATGTGGAAAACCCAAAAAACTCCACCCCAAAACTGCTAGAACTCTTACAGGCATTCAGTAAAGTGGCAGGATATAAAAATCAATGCACAGAAATCAGTGGCATTCCTATACACGAACAACAAGAGAGAAGAAAGAGAAATTAAGGAGTCGATCCCATTTACAATTGCACCCAAAACCGTAAGATACCTAGCAATAAATCTAACCAAAGAGGCAAAGGATCTGTACTCAGAAAACTATAAAATACTCATGAAAGAAATTGAGGAAGACACAAAGAAATGGAAAAACGTTCCATGCTCATGGATTGGAAGAACCAATATTGTGAAGATGTCAATGCTACCTAGAGCAATCTACACATTCAATGCAATCCCCATCAAAATGCCATCAATTTTTTTCAAAGAAATGGAGCAAATAATCCTAAAATTTGTATAGAACCAGAAAAGACCCCGAATAGCCAGAGGAATGTTGAAAAAAAAAAGCAAAGCTGGTGGCATCACAATTCCGGACTTCAAGCTCTATTACAAAGCTGTCATCATCAAGACGGTATGGTGCTGGCACAAAAACAGACACATAGATCAATGGAACAGAATAGAGAGCCCAGAAATGGACCCTCAACTCTACGGTCAACTAATCTTCGACAAAGCAGGAAGGAATGTCCAATGGAAAAAAAGACAGTCTCTTCAACAAATGGTGTTGGGAAAATTGGACAGCTACATGCAGAAGAATGAAACTGGACCATGTCCTTACACCACACACAAAAATAGACTCAAAATGGTTGAAAGACCTCAATGTGAGACAGGAGTCCATTAAAATCCTAAAGGACAACACAGGCAGCAACCTCTTCGACCTCAGCCGCAGCAACTTCTTCCTAGAAACATCGCCAAAGGCAAGGGAAGCAAGGGCAAAAATGAACTATTGGGACTTCATCAAGACAAAAAGCTTTTGTACAGCAAAAGAAACAGTCAACAAAACCAAAAGACAACTGACAGAATGGGAGAAGATATTTGCAAATGACATATCAGATAAAGGGCTAGTATCCAAAATCTATAAAGAACTCATCAAACTCAACACCAAAAGAACAAAGAATCCAATCAAGAAATGGGCAGAAGACATGAACAGACATTTTTCCAAAGAAGACATCCAAATGGCCAACAGACACATGAAAAAGTGTTCAATATCGCTCGG
>NW_022592732.1:0-2986 GCF_004348235.1 Phoca vitulina
AAAGAACAAAGAATCCAATCAAGAAATGGGCAGAAGACATGAACAGACATTTTTCCAAAGAAGACATCCAAATGGCCAACAGACACATGAAAAAGTGTTCAATATCGCTCGGCATCAGGGAAATCCAAATCAAAACCTCAATGAGATACCACCTCACACCAGTCAGAATGGCTAAAATTAACAAGTCAGGAAATGACAGATGTTGGCGGGGATGCGGCGAAAGGGGAACCCTCCTACACTGTTGGTGGGAATGCAAGCTGGAGCAGCCACTCTGGAAAACAGTATGGAGGTTCCTCAAAAAGTTGAAAATAGAGCTACGGTATGACCCAGCAATTGCACTACTGGGTATTTACCCCAAAGATACAAAAGTAGGGACCCGAAAGGCTACGTGCACCCCGATGTTTATAGCAGCAATGTCCACAATAGCCAAACTGTGGAAAGAGCCAAGATGTCCATCAACAGATGAATGGATAAAGAAGATGTGGTATATATATACAATGGAATATTATGCAGCCATCAAAAGGAATGAGATCTTGCCATTCGCAACGACGTGGATGGAACTGGAGGGTATTATGCTGAGCGAAATAAGTCAAACAGAGAAAGACATGTATCATATGACCTCACTGATATGAGGAATTCTTAATCTCAGGAAACAAACTGAGGGTTGCTGGAGTGGGGGGTGGGGTGGGAGGGATGGGGTGACTGGGTGATGGACACTGGGGAGGGTATGTGTTCTGGTAAGCGCTGTGAATTGTGCAAGACTGTTGAATCTCAGATCTGTACCTCTGAAACAAATAATGCAATATATGTTAAGAAAGAAAAGAAGAAGAAGAAGAATGTAGCAGGAGGCGAAGAATGAAGGGGGGGAAATCGGAGGGGGAGAAGAACCATGAGAGACGATGGACTCTGAAAAACAAACTGAGGGTTCTAGAGGGGAGGGGGTTGGGAGGATGGGTTAGCCTGGTGATGGGTATTGAGGAGGGCACGTTCTGCATGGAGCACTGGGTGTTATGCACAAACAATGAATCATGGAACACTAAATCTAAAACTAATGATGTAATGTATGGGGATTAACATAATAATAAAAAAAAAACAAAAAGAATTAATAAGATTGATAAACCACTGGCCAGACTTATCCAAAAGAAGAGAGAAAGGACCCAAATTAACAAAATTATGAATGAAAGGGGAGAGATCATGACCAATACCAAGGAAATAGAAACAATTATTAGAAATTATTATCAACAACTATATGCCAATAAACTGAGCAATCTGGATGAAATGGAGGCCTTCCTGGAAACCTATAAGCTGCCAAGACTGAAACAGGAAGAAATTGACAACCTGAATAGGCCAATAACCAGTAATGAGATTGAAGCAGTGATCAAAAACCTCCCAAAAAACAAAGACCCCGAATCGCCAAGGAGATGTTGAAAAAGAAAAACAAAGCTGGGGGCATCACGTTGCCCGATTTCAAGCTATATTACCAGGGCCTGATGGATTCCCTGGGAAATTCTACCAAACATTCAAAGAAGAAATAATACCTATTCTACTGAAGCTGTTTCAAAAAATAGAAACAGAAGGAAAACTTCCAAACTCATTCTATGAGGCCAGCATTACCTTAATCCCCAAACCAAGCAAAGACCCCATCAAAAAGGAGAATTTCAGACCGATATCCCTGATGAATATGGATTCCAAAATCCTCAACAAAATCCTAGCTAATAGGATCCAACAATACATTAAAAGGATCATCCACCACGACCAAGTGGGATTTATCCCTGGGATGCAAGGGTGGTTCAACATTCACAAATCAATCAATGTGACAGAACACATTAATAAGAGGAGGGAGAAGAACCATATGGTCCTCTCAATTGATGCAGAAAAAGCATTTGACAAAATACAACATCCTTTCCTGATTAAAACTCTCCAGAGTATAGGGATAGAGGGAACATTCCTCAAGCCCATAAAATCCATCTATGAAAAACCCACAGCGAATATCATCCTCAATGGGGAAAAGCTGACAGCCTTTCCCTTAAGATCAGGAACATGTCAAGGGTGCCCACTCTCACCACTGTTGTTCAACATAGTACTAGAAGTCCTAGCAACAGCAATCAGACAACAAAAAGAAATAAAAGGTATTCAAATTGGCAAAGAAGAAGTCAAACTCTCTCTTTTCGCAGACGACATGATACTTTATGTGGAAAACCCAAAAGACTCCACCCCCAAATTACTAGAACTCATCCAGCAATTCAGTAATGTGGCAGGATACAAAATCAATGCACAGAAATCAGTTGCTTTCTTATACACTAACAACGCAACTGTAGAAAGAGAAATTAAAGAAACGATTCCATTTACAATAGCACCAAAAACCATAAGATACCTCGGAATAAACCTAACCAAAGAGGTAAAGGATCTATACTCTAGGAACTACAAAACACTCATGAAAGAAATTGAAGAAGACACAAAAAGATGGAAAAATATTCCATGCTCATGGATCGGAAGAATAAACATTGTTAAAATGTCTATGCTACCCAGAGCAATCTATACCTTCAATGCCATCCCGATCAAAATTCCAATGACATTTTTCAAAGTGCTGGAACAAACAATCCTAAAATTTGTATGGAATCAGGAAAGACCCCGAATTGCCAAGGAGATGTTGAAAAAGAAAAACAAAGTTGGGGGCATCACGTTGCCCGATTTCAAGCTATATTACAAAGCAGTGATCACCAAGACAGCATGGTACTGGCACAAAAACAGACATACAGACCAATGGAACAGAATAGAGAACCCAGATATGGACCCTCAACTCTACGGTCAAATGATCTTTGACGAAGCAGGAAAAAACATGCAATGGAAAAAAGACAGTCTCTTCCATAAATGGTGCTGGGAAAATTGGACAGCCACATGCAGAAGAATGAAACTCGACCATTCTCTAACACCATTCACAAAGATAAACTCAAAGTGGATGAAAGACCTCAATGTGAGACAGGAA
>NW_022592733.1:0-2985 GCF_004348235.1 Phoca vitulina
TATCTGCAGTCTTGCTTTTGTGGAAAAAAAACAAAAACAGGAAAAAACCTCTTCTCCCTCAACTGTACTGCAATCTGCAGGAAAACCATCATAATAAATACACAAGCCCTACACAAGAATGGGTTCCAAGAATGTCTTTTTTGGAAAAATGTCTGTTTGGGTCCTTTGCCCATTTTTTTTAATTGGACTTTTTTTTTTTTATATTGAGTTGTATGAATCCTTTATATATTTTGAATATTAACTCCTTATGAGGGGTTATAGATAGCAAATCTTTTCTCCCATTCTGTAGGTTGCTTTTTCAGTATATTGATTGTTTGCTGTGCAGAAGCTTTTTAGTTTGAGGCAGTCCCAATTGTTTATTGTAACCTCTGGTGCCTAGAGCTTTAGGTGTTTTTTAGTTGTGGGGTTAGAGGAGATGAGAGAGAGAGAGAGAGAATTATTAGCTACTTCTGCCAGAGGCGTTTACGCTCTTCTACCTCTCCTCTTAACCCCCTGATCTTTTTATCCTCCCTTTCCAGGCAGTATTGTGCTGGCTTCTGGCCATCTCAGACTCCCCGCCTGCTTCAGGAAGTTTCTGTGTGAATGCCTGTCCTGTGGGATGCCCTGCTTCAGTGCACTTCTCTGCTCACTCTATTCCTTTGAAAATCCCTGAGTTCTTGTTTTTAAGGTTAAGTAGGTTCCCAGCAATCCAAGGACTGTAGGTACAATAGGAAACACTGAATAAGAATAATGGCTTACCTCACACTGACTGGGTCAAGGGAATGGTTCTTTTTATTGAGTAAAAAATGACTTCCTCACACTCAAAATTATTTGGCATCTGTTATGGCTAAAGATATGCTCCCTTTCTATGTGTTAGTTTGCTCAAGTAGAAAGGAAGAGTGTTGGTTTGCGAAGTATTTTGAAGCCATGTGGTGGCACTGGGCTCTGTTGGGATTAGGTGGGTAGGCTAGAACTGACCTCTCCCAGTGGCTGCTGCCCTTTTTGTCCCCCACCTTTTCGCTCTTTGGCTTCCGGCTCCTCCCTTGCTTTCCCTGAAGACTGCTCACCCTCTGATTTTTCACTGAAGCTTTTTACCTTGCTCTAAATGATAATGGCAATAATTTAAAAACCAACGAGTTTCAGAAGAATTTATTGTAGAAGGAAGAAGAAACTCCGCATGTTTACAACATACTACAGTATTTTATTTTTACAAAGCAAAATACTTACATACAGCATCAATTATTAACCATAGTGTCATCCACCTTCATTTTGCAGCCACTTTTTATAGACAAGTTAAAAGAGAAAGCTCTTTGAGCCCTTTTCTTACAAAGTAAAAAATAAAAATAGATATATCTGTATTGACTGACCATTTTAAGGCAGTTTTGTGCAAGCATCCACAAGGGACTTCTCCCCACCTCCTGCTGGAACTCCCCAGCCACCCCTAGACCCACTTCTGCCTTTCGGCATTGCACCCCGATAGAGGCAGAGCAGGGAGTTGCTAAAGGCCCGCCACCAGTCCTGGGGCCCCAGAGATCCCTCTGAGCAAGTCCAGCCTGGCTCAGCCCATCACCAGTGGAACAATTTCTGTCTTAAAAAAAAAAAAATGTGTAGACCGAAGGTAATTTCATCAGATTTGAAAAATCAAAACTCTCCTCCACCACTCTCTTTCATGCCTTTCTCTAACACCCAATACCTCTCCTTGAGGATCAAAATCACAGGGTTCTTTTTTAGGTGAGGGATCTGTTTTCTGCCCTCATACACCTAGGCCTTCAACTGAATAGGTAAAGTGATGTCATAATTATTTTTCTTTCACAGAAAAAATCAAATGGAAAGGAGAAGCTTTTAGTGTCTGTCAGGGATCACGGACAGAGAGAGAGCCCCCTCAGGCCAGCCCCCTGAGAAGTATGTGTGATAACCCATTGTGTTCAAATAATTCATCCCATTTAGGTGACGCCCTTGTACTTAAATTTGATTGTGCTCCTGACTCTCTCATTGGTGATTGTAGGCCATTCTCCATCCCTACCTTTCTCTACCCCCTTCCTGCCCTTCCCCCGCCCTCACCCAGCCTCCATTTGTCCCCATTTTCCCACCCCTGTCCCACAGCAGGCCTCCACTTAGGGCTGGAAGTCTTCCGGGCGGATTTTCATCTCCACCCGTCTGAGGGAGTAGCTAGACCCGTGCCACCCGTACCAGGTAATGCCGTCCAGGTGCTTGTTGTGCTCCCCGAGGCGGTAGTACACTCCGTTGAGGTTGGAGTCTGTGCAGCAGTTGTACCAGTAGCCACCTGGCACGAGAAACAGACCGGGGCTGGGACGCCGAGCTCGTCCTCCCCTTGGAAATAGCTGCCAGACTGGACAGCAGGATTGGTGAAGCTGCTTTTGGAACAGCGGCTAAGCAGTTAGAACCAGTGTCCCCAAAAGAGTACCAAAGCCAGAATACCAGCTCTGCGGCTCTAAATCCATTCTTCTCACGCGGGACTGCCCCCCCTCCCGCCGGCCTCCCCCTACCCGCCAGTCTCACCTTTGCGGAGTTGTGCACACTTGTCTAAGCAGTTGTCGTTGTCCTTGTCCTTGGTGCTGAAGGCCGTGTTGTTGTGGTAGACCAGGGCGTCGTTCCCCACATTGCCACTGTAGTTCCCCAGGAAGAGGCGGTAGCTGTTCAGTTCGTTGCCCAGGACGAAGTGGCTGTACTCCGCGTAGCGCACGCTGCCCTCCCAGTCCTGTCAGGGAGGACGCCGAGCCTTAGGGGAGCTGCAGCGGGCCCTCATTTCGGCCCGTGCTGCCACTCTCCCCTCTCCGCTCGCAGCCGCGCATCTGGTTCCCGCTGCGGACTGAGCAAAGCTTTCCTGCGTGTTTGCCTTTAGGGGGCCGCACTAAGCTGGGAGTCAGAGGACAAGGGTCCTGGGCCACATGTCTCTCCTGAGTCCCCAGCTGGCCTTGACTAGCCTCTCTTTCTGTAGCCCTTCCCGGCCCTGCCTGGAAGGTGTAGGTGTGTGTTTGGCTCTAT
>NW_022592734.1:0-2984 GCF_004348235.1 Phoca vitulina
CACCC
The DNA here is from genome assembly GCF_004348235.1 of Phoca vitulina. Classification (NCBI taxonomy): domain Eukaryota; kingdom Metazoa; phylum Chordata; class Mammalia; order Carnivora; family Phocidae; genus Phoca; species Phoca vitulina. The sequence continues at coordinate 6 of NW_022592734.1, forward strand.
CCCTCACTGAAATGGACAGATCGTCTAAGCAAAAGATCAACATGGAAATAAAGACTTTAAATGATACAGTGGACCAAATGGACTTCACAGACATATTCAGAACATTCCATCCCAAAGCAACGGAATACACATTCTTCTCTAGTGCCCATGGAACATTCTCCAGAATCGATCACATCCTAGGTCATAAATCAGGTCTCAACCGGTACCAAAAGATTGGGATCATTCCCTGCCTATTTTCAGACCACAATGCTTTGAAACTAGAACTCAATCACAAGAGGAAAGTCGGAAAGAACTCAAATACATGGAGGCTAAAGAGCATCCTACTGAAGAATGAATGGGCCAACCAGGAAATTAAAGAAGAATTAAAAAAATTCATGGAAACCAATGAAAATGAAAACACAACTGTTCAAAATCTTTGGGATGCAGCAAAAGCAGTCCTAAGAGGAAAGTATATAGCAATACAAGGCTTTCTCAAGAAACAAGAAAGGTCTCAAGTATACAACCTAACCCTACCCCTAAAGGAGCTGGAAAAATAACAGCAAATAAAGCCTAAACCCAGCAGGAGAAGAGAAATAATAAAGATCAGAGCAGAAATCAATGAAATAGAAACTAAAAGAACAATAGAAGAGATCAACGAAACTAGGAGGTGGTTCTTTGAAAGAATTAACAAGATTGATAAACCCCTGGCCAGAATTACCAAAAAGAAAAGAGAAATGACCCAAATCAACAAAATCATGAATGAAAGAGGAGAGATCACAACCAACACCAAAGAAATACAAACGATTATAAGAACGTATTAGGAGCAACTTTATGCCAGCAAATTAGATAACCTGGAAGAAATGGATGCATTCCTAGAGATGTATCAACTACCAAAACTGAACCAAGAAGAAATAGAAAACCTGAACAGACCTATAACCACGAAGAAAATTGAAGCAGTCATCAAATATCTCCCAAAACACAAAAGCCCAGGGCCAGATGTCTTCCCAGGGGAATTCTACAAAACATTTAAAGAGGAATGAATACCTATTCTTCTGAAACTGTTCCAAAAAATAGAAATGGAAGGAAAACTTCCAAACTCATTTTATGAGGCCACCATTACCTTGATCCCCAAACCAGACAAAGACCCCATCAAAAAGGAGAACTACAGACCAAAATCCGTGATGAACATGGATGCAAAAATTCTCACCAAAATACTAGCCAATAGGATCCAACAGTACATTAAAAGGATTATTCACCAAGAGGAAGTGGGATTTATCCCTGGGCTGCATGGTTTGTTCAACCTCCACAAATCAAACAATGTGAAACAATATATTAACAAAAGAAAGAACAAGAAACATATGATCCTCTCAATAGATGCAGAAAAAGCATCTGAGAAAGTACAGCATCCTTTCTTGATCAAAACTCTTCCGAGTATAGGCATAGAGGGTACATACCTCAATATCATAAAGCCATCTATGAAAAACCCACAGCGAATACCATTCTCAATGGGAAAACCTTAGAGCTTTCCCCCTAAGGTCAGGAACGCGGCAGGGATGTCCACTATTACCACTGCTATTCAACATAGTATTAGAAGTCCTAGCCACAGCAATCAGACAACAAAAAGAAACAAAAGGCATCCAAATCGGCAAAGAAGAAGTCAAACTCTCACTCTTTGCAGATGATATGATACTTTATGTGGAAAACCCAAAAGACTGCACCCCAAAACTGCTGGAACTCATACAGGAATTCAGTCAAGTGGCAGGATATAAAATCAATGCACAGAAGTCAGTGGCATTCCTATACACCAACAACAAGACAGAAGAAAGAGAAATTAAGGAATCGATCCCATTTACAATTGCACCCAAAACCATAAGATACCTAGGAATAAATCTAACCAAAGGGGCAAAGGATCTGTACTCAGAAAACTATAAAATACTCATGAAAGAAATTGAGGAAGACACAAAGAAATGGAAAAACGTTCCATGCTCATGGATTGGAAGAACAGATATTGTGAAGATGTCAATGCTACCTAGAGCAATCTACCCATTCAATGCAATCCTATCGAAATACCATCCACTTTTTTCAAAGAAATGGAACAAAGAATCCTAAAATTTGTATAGAACCAGACAAGACCCCGCATAGCCAGAGGAATGTTGAAAAAGAAAAGCAAAGCTGGCGGCATCATAATTCCGGACTTCCAGCTCTATTACAAAGCTGTCATCATCACGACAGTATGGTACTGGCACAAAAACAGACACATAGATCAATGGAACAGAATAGAGAGCCCAGAAATGGACCCTCAACTCTAGGGTCATCTAATCTTAGACAAAGCAGGAAAGAATGTCCAATGGAAAAAGACAGTCTCTTCAAGAAATGGTGTTGGGAAAATTGGACAGCCACATGCAGAAGAATGAAACTGGACCATTTCCTTACACCACACACAAAAATAGACTCCAAATGGTTGAAAGACCTCAATGTGAGACAGGACTCCATCAAAATCCTAAAGGAGAGCACAGGCAGCAACCTCTCCGACCTCAGCCACAGCAACTTCTTCCTAGAAACATCGCCAAAGGCAAGGGAAGCAAGGGCAAAAATGAACTATTGGGACTTCATCAAGATAAAAAGTTTTTGCACAGCAAAAGAAACAGTCCACAAAACGAAAAGACAACCAACAGAATGGGAGAAGATATTTGCAAATGACATATCAGATAAAGGGTTAGTATCCAAAGTCTATAAAGAACTTATCAAACTCAACACCCAAAGAACAAAGAATCCAATCAAGAAATGGGCAGAAGACATGAACAGACACTTTTCCAAAGAAGACATCCAAATGGCCAACAGACACATGAAAAAGAGCTCAACATCACTCGGCATCAGGGAAATCCAAATCAAAAGTTCAATGAGGTATCACCTCACACCAGTCAGAATGGCTAAAATTAACAAGTCAGGAAACGACAGATGTTGGCGGGGATGCGGAGAAAGGGGAACCCTCCTACACTG
>NW_022592735.1:0-2983 GCF_004348235.1 Phoca vitulina
ACATTGTCAGTTTTGTCTAAATTGTGAGTTTATGGCCATGAAGATTTTTTATTTATTTTTATTTATTATTATTATTTTTTAAAGCTTTTATTTATTTATTTGACAGAGAGAGACACAGTGAGAGAGGGAACACAAGCAGGGGGAGTAGGAGAGGGAGAAGCAGGCTTCCCGCGGAGCAGGGAGCCCGATGCGGGGCTCGATCCCAGGACCCTGGGATCATGACCTGAGCCAAAGGCAGATGCTTAACGACTGAGCCACCCAGGCACCCCGGCCATGAAGATTTTTTAGACTCTTCAATCTCTGCTGCAGCTTTAGTGATGGCCACTATTTCCTGCGACTAACGTAGCTTATTTGTGCTTCCTCTATTGTTTTGCTGATGAATTTTTCCAGAGGTGTTAAAAATTTATAAGCCTTCTCAAAAAAAGGAATTTTGGGGTGGTGGATCTTCTTGGTTCTGTATATGTCTTCTAGTTTATTATTTTTTTCTCTGAAATTTATGGTCACTTTCTTCCTTCCCTTTGTTTTTCCCCAACTCCTTTAGCTGGATGATGAACTCATCTGTAATCAGCTTTTTCCTGTACCAGCATTTATGGGAATGAATTCCCTTGGGAGCACCACTTTAGCTGTATCCCATAAGTTTTGCTAGAAGTATATTTTTAACCAAGTACCAAATATTTAAAACATCCAGGCAGAGCCGTGTGGCAGTCTCCCATGCACAGAGGAATAACTCCCCTGGGCCCAGCCTCTCTCCAGGGTGCACTGCCCCTGCAGGGCCTGAGCCCCCAGGGTCTCCAGGGCAACTAGGATGGGACCCTTGGCAGATGGAAATGTGGCAGTAGCCATGGCAACCCAGGGTCAGCACCTCCTGTAAAACATGGGGGAGCCAGAGCCCCAGCCCCCCTTTCCCTGTCCTGGAGATAAGAAATGTTTTCTTATGTGTCTCTCAGACACATGTCCAAAGGACTTGGCTCCTCCAAATTTACATCCTAAGGGGGTCCAGGCATGTCAGGGATGGAGAAGGACATAGTGAGTGGCCTGAGCAATGCAGGGGCCTCCTCTTGGACAGTGTCCCCAGGACATGCCTTCTCCCTGCAGGGAGAACCTGCAGGGCCCAGATGGACCCCATGTAGCCCCTTTCCCCCCAACCTCCCTCTCCCCTTTCTTTGATCCTGTGTATTTCTTGGACCCAGGTCTTGTCCCCAGGCTTCTCTGGGGACACTGAGGTGACAAAGTTGTGGAGAGGAGGGATGGAGCTTATTCCATTTATAATAGCATCAAAAAGAATAAAATGCTTAGAAATAAACTTAACCTGGGAGGTGAAAGATGTATACACCGAAAGCTACCAGGTGTTCGGAAGGAAATTAAAGAAGACACAAATAAGCAGAAAGACATCCATGTTCATGGATTGAAAGGCTTAATATTAAGATGTCAACGTTACCCCAAACTATGTACATATTTGATATAATCCCTATGAAAAATGCCAGTGACTTTTTTGCGTAAATAGGAAAATCCATCCTAAAATTCACATGGAATCTCAAATAGTTAAGACAATCTGAAAAAAAGAACAAAATTGGAGGTCTCATGCTTCCCAATTTCAAAACTTACTACAGAGCTAAAGGAATCAAAAGAGTATGGTGCTGGCATAAAGACATATAGATACCAAGGAATACAATAGAGAGTCCAGATGAAAAGCCCCAATTATTTCATGAAATGATTTTAGACAAGGGTGCCACGACCTTTTAATGGAGAAAGGACCATCTTTTCAACAAATGGTGTTGGAAAACTGGATATCCAGATGCAAAAAAATGAAAGTGGACCACTGCCTTACACCACCTACAGAAATTAACTCAAAATGGACCAAATCCTAAAGGTAAGACCCAAAACTATAAGACTCTTAAAAGAAGATATAGGGGCAAGGCTTCATGACATTGGATTTGGCAGTGATTTCTTGAATAGAACACTAAGAACAGGGGCGCCTGGGTGGCTCAGTTGGTTAAGCGGCTGCCTTCGGCTCAGGTCATGATCCTGGAGTCTCTGGATCAAGTCCCGCATCGGGCTCCCTGCTCGGCAGGGAGTCTGCTTCTCCCTCTGACCCTCCCCCCTCTCATGTGCTCTCTCTCATTCTCTCTCTCTCAAATAAATAAATAAAATCTTTAAAAAAAAAAAAAAAAAGAACACTAAGAACACAGGCAAAAAAAAAAAGAAAAAGAAATAGATAAACCAGACTTGCATAATATATATTTAAAAAAAAGCCCATTCATCAAAGGACACAATTAACAGAGTGGAAGGCAACCTATGGACTTTTTTTAAAAAAGATTTTTCTTTATTTATTTGACAGAGAGAGACACAGTGAGAGAGGGAACACAAGCAGGGGGAGTGGGAGAGGGAGAAGCAGGCTTCCCGCGGAGCAGGGAGCCCGATGCGGGGCTCGATCCCAGGATCCCGGGACCATGACCCAAACTGAAGGCAGATGCCCAACAACTGAGCCACCCAGACGCCCCTCTACTCAAGTCTTTAGCCCATTTAAAATCAGGTTATTTGTTTGTGTTTTACTATCCGGTTGTAGGAGTTCCTTACATATGTTGGATATTAACCCCTTATCTGATACATGGTTTGAAAATAGTCTCTCCCAGTTGGTAGGTTGCTTTTTCATTGTGTTGATGGTTTCCTTTGCTGTGCAGATGCTTCTTAGCTTGATATAGTCCCACTTGTTTATTTTCGTTTCTGTTGCCTATACTTTTGGTATCATATCATGAAGTCATTGCCAAGACCAATGTCATCAAGCTTTTCCCCTATGCTTTCTTTTGGGAGCTTTATGGTTTGGGTCTTATATTTAAGTTGTACATCTATTTTGAGTTGATTTGTGTGTATGTGTAAAGTAAGTGTGTCATTTCATTCTTTTGCTATGTGGATATCCAGTTTTCCCAACATCGTTTGTTGAAGAGACTGTCCTTTCCCACTGTGATTCTTGACACCCTTTTCA
>NW_022592736.1:0-2983 GCF_004348235.1 Phoca vitulina
TTCTGCTGGATTTAGGCTTTATTTGCTGTTTTTTCTCCAGCTCTTTAGGTGTAGGGTTAGGTTCTGTATTTGAGATCTTTCTTGTTTCTTGAAAAAGGCTTGTATTGCTATATACTTTCCTCTTAGGACTGCCTTTGCTGTATCCCAAAGATTTTGAACAGTTATGTATTCATTTTCATTAGTTTCCATGAATTTTTAAAATTCTTCTTTGATTTGCTGGTTGACCCCTTCATTCTTTAGTAGGATGCTCTGTAGCCTCCATGTATTTGAGTCCTTTCCGACTTTCCTCTTGTGATTGAGTTCTAGTTTGAAAGCACTGTGGTCTAAAATATGCAGGGAATGATCCCAATCTTTTGGTATCGGTTGAGACCTGATTTGTGACCTAGGATGTGATCTATTCTGGAGAATGTTCCCTGGGTACTAGAGAAGAATGTGTATTCTGTTGCTTTGGGATGGAATGTTCTGAATATATCTATGAAGTCCATTTTGTCCAGTGTGTCATTTAAAGTCTTCATTTCCTTGTTGATCTTTTGCTTAGGTGATCTGTCCCCAGTCAGGGGGGTGTTAAAGTCCCCCATTATTATTGAATTGATGTCGATATGTTTCTTTTATTTTCTTATTAAGTGGCTTATATAATTGGGTGCTCCCATGTTAGGGGCATAGATAGTTAAAACTGTTAGATCTTCTTGTTGGATAGACCCTTTAAATATGATGTACTGTCCTTCCTCGTCTCTTATTATAGTCTTTGGTTTAAAATCTAATTTGTCTAAGGATTGCCACCCCAGCTTTCTTTTGGTGTCCATTAGCATGGTAAATGGTTTACACCCCCTCACTTTCAATCTGGGGGTGTCTTTGGGTCTAAAATGAGTCTCTTGCAGACAGCATATCGATGGGTCTTGTTTTTTTATCCAATCTGATAGCCTGTGTCTTTTGACTCGGGCACTTAGCCCATTTACATTCAGGGTAACTATTGAAAGATAGGAATTTAGTGCCATTGTATTGCCTGTAAGGGGACTGTTACTGTGTATTGTCTGTGTTCCTTTCCGGTTTATGTTACTTTTAGGCTCTCTCTTTGCTTAGAGGACCCCTTTCAATATTTCTTGTAGGGCTGGTTTCGTGTTTGCAAATTCCTTTAGTTTTTGTTTGTCCTCGAAGCTTTTTATCTCTCCTTGTATTTTCAATGACAGCCTAGCTGGATATAGTATTCTTGGCTGCCTATTTTTCTCATTTAGTGCTCTGAATATATCATGCCAGTCCTTTCTGGCCTGCCAGGTCTCTGTGGATAGGTCTGTTGCCAATCTAATGTTTCTACCAGTGTAGGTTACAGATCTCTTGTCTCGAACTGCTTTCAGGATTTTCTCTTTGTCTCTGAGACTCATATGTTTTACTATTAGATGTCGGGGTGTTGACCTATTTTTATTGATTTTGAGAGGGATTCTCTGTGCCTCCTGGATTTTGATGCCTCTTTCCTTCCCCAAATTAGGTAATTTCTCTGCTATAATTTGCTCCAATATACCTTCTGCCCCTCTCTCCCTTTCTTTTTTTCTGGGATTCCAATTATTCTAATGTTTCGTCTTATAGTATCGGTTGTCTCTCGAATTCTGCCCTCTTGATCCAGTAGTTGTTTATCTCTCTTTTTCTCAGCTTCTTTATTTTCCATCATTTGGTCTTCTATATCACGGATTCTCTTCTGCCTCATTTATCCTAGCAGTTAGAGCCCCTATTTTTGATTGCACCTCATTAATAGCCTTTTTGATTTCGACTTGGTTAGATTTAATTCTTTTATTTCTCCAGAAAGCATTTCTCTAATAACTTCCATGTTTTTTTCAAGCCCAGCTAGTATCTTTCAAATCATCATTCTGAACTCTAGATCTGACATCGTAGTAATGTCCATATTGAGTAGGTCCCTGGAAGTCAGTACTGCCTCTTGTTCTTTTTTTTGAGGTGATTTTTTCCATCTTGTCATTTTGTCCACAGGAGAATAGATGAATGAGAGAACAAAATGCTAACAGGGTACCAATGTCCCCAGAAAATATAAAGAAATCAGAAAAGACCTGAAACTGGGGGAAAAGAAAGGGAAAGAAAGAAAAAAGAAAAAGAAAAAAAAAAGAAAGAGAAAACGATAAAAACAAAAACAGAACAAAACAAAAAAAACAGCATAGGATCAAAATGATCAGGCTGATGCATAGATAGGTGCCACACACTAGATTTTGGTTGCATTTTGGTCTGTTAGAAGAAAGTGCCTCCCAAAATTTTAAGAAAGAAAAACTTATACATGTACAAAAATAAGGGTTAATACAATGAAGGGATGGAATATGACTGTAAAGATGAAAATTATAAAAGATTTTATAAAAGGAATTGATAAGATAAGGAGTTGTTTGAAAAAAGAAATAGGATTTAAAAAAAAAAAAGAAAAAAAAGGGAGAGAATGTGATCAGGCAGGAGACTAGAACAAAGCCATACACTAGAGATTTAGGGTATATTTTGATCTGTTAGAAGAAACTGTATCTCAAAATTTTAAAGAGAGAACAATTTATATATATATGCCAAAAATGAGGGTAACTACTATGAAGGGATAGAATATGACTCTAAAAATAAAAAATAAAAATGTTTTTTAAAAAAGGGATTGATAACAGCAATTGCACTACTGGGTATTTACCCCAAAGATATAAAAGTAGGGACCCGAAAGGGTACATGCACCCTGATGTTTATAGCAGCAATGTCCACAATAGCCAAACTGTGGAAAGAGACAAGATGTCCATCAACAGATGAATGGATAAAGAAGATGTGGTATATATATACAATGGAATATTATGCAGCCATCAAAAGGAATGAGATCTTGCCATTTGCAACGACGTGGACGGAACTGGAGGGTATTATGCTGAGCGAAGTAAGTCAAACAGAGAAAGACATGTATCATATGACCTCACTGATATGAGGAATTCTTAATCTCAGGAAACAAACTGAGGGTTGCTGGAGTGGG
>NW_022592737.1:0-2982 GCF_004348235.1 Phoca vitulina
TCATGGAAACCAATGAAAATGAAAACACAACTGTTCAAAATCTTTGGGATGCAGCAAAGGCAGTCCTAAGAGGCAAGTATATAGCAATACAAGCCTTTCTCAAGAAACAAGAAAGGTCTCAAGTACACAACCTAACTCTACACCTAAAGGAGCTGGAGAAAGAACAGCAAATAAAGCCTAAACCCAGCAGGAGAAGAGAAATAATAAAGATCAGAGCAGAAATCAAGAAATCGAAACTAAAAGAACAGTAGAACAGATCAAGAAACTAAGAGCTGGTTCTTTGAAAGAATTAACAGATTGATAAACCCCTGGCCAGACTTATCAAAAAGAAAAGAGAAATGACCCAAATCAACAAAATCATGAATGAAAGAGGAGAGATCATAACCAACACCAAAGAAATACAAACAATTATAAGAACATATTATGAGCAAGTCTATGCCAGCAAATTAGAAAACCTGGAAGAAATGGATGCATTCCTAGAGATGTATGAACTACCAAAACTGAACCAGGAAGAAATAGAACACCTGAACAGACCTATAACCACTAAGGAAATTGAAGAAGTCATCAAAAATCTCCCAACAAACAAAAGCCCAGGGCCAGGTGGCTTCCCAGGGGAATTCTACCAAACATTTCAAGAAGAATTAATACCTATTCTGAAACTGTTCCAAAAAATAGAAATGGAAGGAAAACTTCCAAACTCGTTTTATGAAGCCACCATTACCTTGATCCCCAAACCAGACAAAGACCCCATCAAAAAGGAGAATTACCGCCCAATGTCCCTGATGAACATGGATGCAAAAATTCTCACCAAAATACTAGCCAATAGGATGCAACAGTACATTAAAAGGATTATTCACCACGACCAAGTGGGATTTATCCCTGGGCTGTAAGGTTGGTTCAACATCCGCAAATCAATCAATGTGATACAATACATTAACAAAAGAAAGAACAAGAATCATATGATCCTCTCAATAGATGCAGAAAAAGCATTTGACAAAGTCCAGCATCCTTTCTTGATCAAAACTCTTCAGAGTATAGGGATAGAGGGTACATACCTCAATATCGTAAAAGCCATTTATGAAAAACCTACAGCGAATATCATTCTCAATGGGGAAAAACTGAGAGCTTTCCCTCTAAGGTCAGAAATGCGGCAGGGATGTCCACTATCACCACTGCTATTCAACATAGTATTAGAAGTCCTAGCCACTGCAATCAGAAAACAAAAAGAAATCAAAGGCATCCAAATTGGCAAAGAAGAAGTCAAACTCTCACTCTTTGCAGATGATATGATACTTTATGTGGAAAACCCAAAAGACTCCACCCCAAAACTGTTAGAACTCATACAGGAATTCAGTCAAGTGGCAGGATAGAAAATCAATGCACAGAAATCAGTGGCATTCCTATACACCAACAACAAGACAGAAGAAAGAGAAATTAAGGAATCGATCCCATTTACAATTGCACCCAAAACCATAAGATACCTAAGAATAAATCTAACCAAAGAGGCAAAGGATCTGTACTCAGAAAACTATAAAATACTCAGGAAAGAAATTGAGGAAGACACAAAGAAATGGAAAAATGTTCCATGCTAATGGATTGGAAGAACAAATATTGTGAAGATGTCAATGCTACCTAGAGCAATCTACACATTTGATGCAATTCCATCAAAATACCATCCACTTTTTTCAAAGAAATGGAACAAATAATCCTAAAATTTGTGTGGGACCAGAAAAGACCCCACATAGCCAGAGGAATGTTGAAAAAGAAAAGCAAAGCTAGTGGCATCACAATTCCGGACTTCCAGCTCTATTACAAAAATGTCATCATCAAGACACTATGGTACTGGCACAAAAACAGACACATAGATCAATGGCACAGAATACAGAGCCCAGAAATGGACCCTCAACTCTATGGTCAACTCATCTTCGACAAAGCAGGAAAGAATGTCCAATGGAAAAAAGACAGTGTCTTCAACAAATGGTGTTGGGAAAATTGGACAGCCACATGCAGAAGAATGAAACTGGACCATTTCCTTACACCACACACAAAAATAGACTCCAAATGGTTGAAAGACCTCAATGTGAGACAGGAGTCCATCAAAATCCTAAAGGAGAACACAGCAACCTCTTCGACCTCAGCCACAGCAACTTCTTCCAAGAAACATCGCCAAAGGCAAGGGAAGCAAGGGCAAAAATGAACTATTGGGACTTCATCAAGGTAAAAAGTTTTTGCCCAGTAAAAGAAACAGTCAAGAAAACCAAAAGACAACCGACAGAATGGGAGAAGATATTTGCAAATGACATATCAGATAAAGGGCTAGTATCCAAAATCTATAAAGAACTGATCAAACTCAACACCCAAAGAACAAAGAATCCAATCAAGAAATGGGCAGAAGACATGAACAGACATTTTTCCAAAGAAGACATCCAAATGACCAACAGACACATGACTAAGTGCTCAACATCGCTCAGCATCAGGGAAATAAATCCAAATCAAAACCTCAATGAGATACCACCTCACACCAGTCAGAATGGCTAAAATTAACAAGTCAGGAAATGACAGATGTTGGCGGGGATGCGGAGAAAGGGGAACCCTCCTACACTGTTGGTGGGAATGCAAGCTGGTGCAGCCAGTCTGGAAAACCGTATGGAGGTTCCTCAAAAAGTTGAAAGTAGAGCTACCCTATGACCCAGCAATTGCACTACTGGGCATTTACCCCAAAGATACAAATGTAGGGATCCGAAGGGGTATTTGCACCCCGATGTTTATAGCAGCAATGTCCACAATAGCCAAACTGTGGAAAGAGCCAAGATGTCCATTGACAGATGAATGGTTAAAGAAGATGTGGTATGTATATACAATGGAATATTTTGCAGCCATCAAAAGGAATGAGATCTTGCCATTTGCAACGACGTGGATGGAACTGGAGGGTATTATGCTGAGCGAAATAAGTCAAACAGAGAAAGACATGTATCATATGAC
>NW_022592738.1:0-2981 GCF_004348235.1 Phoca vitulina
GGATATTGGTCTGTAATTCTCCTTTTTGATGGGGTCTTTGTCTGGTTTTGGGATCAAGGTAATGGTGGCCTCATAAAATGAGTTTGGAAGTTTTCCTTCCATTTCTATTTTTTGGAACAGTTTCAGAAGGATAGGTATTAATTCTTCTTGAAATGTTTGGTAGAATTCCCCTGGGAAGCCATCTGGCCCTGGGCTTTTGTGTTTTGGGAGATTTTTGATGGCTGCTTCTATTTCCTTAGTGGTTATAGGTCTGTTCAGGTTTTCTATTTCTTCCTGGTTCAGTTTTGGTAGTTGATACATCTCTAGGAATGCATCCATTACTTCCAGGTTATCTAATTTGCTGGCATAGAGTTGCTCATAATATGTTCTTATAATTGTTTGTATTTCTTTGGTGTTGGTTGTGATTTCTCCTCTTTCATTCATGATTTTGTTGATTTGGGTCATTTCTCTTTTCTTTTTGATAAGTCTGGCCAGGGGCTTATCAATCTTGTTAATTCTTTCAAAGAACCAGCTCCTAGTTTCGTTGATCTGTTCTACTGTTCTTTTGGTTTCTATTTCATTGATTTCTGCTCTGATCTTTATTATTTCTCTTCTCCTGCTGGGTTTAGGCTTTATTTGCTGTTCTTTCTCCAGCTCCTTGAGGTGTAGGGTTAGGTTGTGTACTTGAGACCTTTCTTGTTTCTTGAGAAAGGCTTGTATTGCTATATACTTTCCTCTTAGGACTGCCTTTGCTGTATCCCAAAGATTTTGAATAGTTGTGTTTTCATTTTCATTGGTTTCCATGAATTTTTTTAATTCTTCTTTAATTTCCTGGTTGACCCATTCATTCTTCAGTAGGATTCTCTTTAGCCTCCATGTATTTGAGTTCTTTCCGACTTTCCTCTTGTGATTGAGTTCTAGTTTCAAAGCATTGTGGTCTGAAAATATGCAGGGGATGATCCCAGTCTTCTGGTACCGGTTGAGACCTGATTTATGACCTAGGATATGATCTATTCTGGAGAATGTTCCATGGGCACTAGAGAAGAATGTGTATTCTGTTGCTTTGGGATGGAATGTTCTGAATATGTCTGTGAAGTCCATTTGGTCCAGTGTGTCATTTAAAGTCTTTATTTCCTGTTGATCTTTTGCTTAGACGATCTGTCCATTTCAGTGAGGGGGGTGTTAAAGTCCCCCACTATTATTGTATTGTTGTCGATGTGTTTCTTTGCTTTTGTTATTAATTGCCTTATATAATTGGCTGCTCCCATGTTAGGGGCATAGATATTTACAATTGTTAGATCTTCTTGTTGGATAGACCCTTTAAGTAGGATATAGTGTCCTTCCTCATCTCTTATTACAGTCTTTGGTTTAAAATCTAATTTGTCTGATAAGGATTGCCACCCCAGCTTTCTTTTGGTGTCCATTAGCATGGTAAATGGTTTTCCACCCCCTCACTTTCAATCTGGGGGTGTCTTTGGGTCTAAAATGAGTCTCTTGCAGACAGCATATCGATGGGCCTTGTTTTTTAATCCAATCTGATAGCCTGTGTCTTTTGATTGGGGCATTTAGCACATTTACATTCAGGGTAACTATTGAAAGATAGGAATTTAGTGCCATTGTATTGCCTGTAAGGTGACTGTTACTGTAAATTGTCTGTGTTCCTTTCTGGTCTATGTTGCTTCTAGGCTCTCTCTTTGCTTAGAGGACCCCTTTCAAGATTTCTTGTAGGGCTGGTTTTGTGTTTGCAAATTCCTTTAGTTTTTGTTTGTCCTGGAAGCTTTTTATCTCTCCTTCAATTTTCAATGACAGCCTAGCTGGATATAGTATTCTTGGCTGCATATTTTTCTCATTTAGTGCTCTGAATATGTCCTGCCAGTCCTTGCTGGCCTGCCAGGTCTCTGTGGATAGGTCTGTTGCCAATCTAATGTTTCTACCATTGTAGGTTACATATCTCTTCTCCCGAACTGCTTTCAGGATTTTCTCTTTGTCTCTGAGACTCGTAAGTTTTACTATTAGATGTCAGGGTGTTGACCTATTTTTATTGATTTTGAGAGGGGTTCTCTGTGATTCCTGGATTTTGATGCCTGTTTCCTTCCCCAAATTAGGGAAGTTCTCTGCTATAATTTGCTCCATTATACCTTCTGCCCCTCTCTCTCTTTCTTCTTTTTCTGGGATCCCAATTATTCTAATGTTGTTTCGTCTTATGGTATCGCTTATCTCTCGAATTCTGCCCTCGTGATCCAGTAGTCTTTTATCTCTCTTTTTCTCAGCTTCTTTATTTTCCATCATTTGGTCTTCTATCTCACTGATTCTTTCTTCTGCCTCATTTATCCTAGCAGTTAGCACCCCCATTTTTGATTGCACCTCATTAATAGCCTTTTTGATTTCAACTTGGTTAGATTTTAGTTCTTTTACTTCTCCAGAAAGGGTTTCTCTAATAACTTCCATGTTTTTTCAAGCCCAGCTACTATCTTTAAAGTGATGATTCTGAACTCTAGATCTGACATCGTACTAATGTCCGTATTGAGTAGGTCCCTGGCAGTCGGTACTACCTCTTGTTCTTTTTGTTGAGGTGATTTGTTCCATCTTGTCATTTTGTCCAGAGGAGAATAGATTAATGAGAGAACAAAATGCTAGCAGGGTAACAACGTCCCCAGAAAATATACTCTAAACAAATCAGAAAAGACCTGAAGCAGTGGGAAAAGAAAGGGAGAGAAAAAAGAAAAAGAAAGAAAAAAAGAAAAAAGAAAAAGATAAAGATAAAGATAAAAACAAACAAAAACAGAACAAAACAAAACAAAACAAAAACAGAATGTGATCAAATATGATCAGGCTGGTTTATAGATCAGTGCCACACACTAGATTTTGGGTGTATTCTGGTCTGTTAAAAGAAAGTGCCTCCCAAAATTTTAAAGAAAGAAAAACTTCTTATATATGTACAAAAATAAGGGTTGATATGATGAAGGGATGAAATATGACTGTAAAGATGGAAATTATAAAAA
>NW_022592739.1:0-2981 GCF_004348235.1 Phoca vitulina
GGATATTGGTCTGTAATTCTCCTTTTTGATGGGGTCTTTGTCTGGTTTTGGGATCAAGGTAATGGTGGCCTCATAAAATGAGTTTGGAAGTTTTCCTTCCATTTCTATTTTTTGGAACAGTTTCAGAAGGATAGGTATTAATTCTTCTTGAAATGTTTGGTAGAATTCCCCTGGGAAGCCATCTGGCCCTGGGCTTTTGTGTTTTGGGAGATTTTTGATGGCTGCTTCTATTTCCTTAGTGGTTATAGGTCTGTTCAGGTTTTCTATTTCTTCCTGGTTCAGTTTTGGTAGTTGATACATCTCTAGGAATGCATCCATTACTTCCAGGTTATCTAATTTGCTGGCATAGAGTTGCTCATAATATGTTCTTATAATTGTTTGTATTTCTTTGGTGTTGGTTGTGATTTCTCCTCTTTCATTCATGATTTTGTTGATTTGGGTCATTTCTCTTTTCTTTTTGATAAGTCTGGCCAGGGGCTTATCAATCTTGTTAATTCTTTCAAAGAACCAGCTCCTAGTTTCGTTGATCTGTTCTACTGTTCTTTTGGTTTCTATTTCATTGATTTCTGCTCTGATCTTTATTATTTCTCTTCTCCTGCTGGGTTTAGGCTTTATTTGCTGTTCTTTCTCCAGCTCCTTGAGGTGTAGGGTTAGGTTGTGTACTTGAGACCTTTCTTGTTTCTTGAGAAAGGCTTGTATTGCTATATACTTTCCTCTTAGGACTGCCTTTGCTGTATCCCAAAGATTTTGAATAGTTGTGTTTTCATTTTCATTGGTTTCCATGAATTTTTTTAATTCTTCTTTAATTTCCTGGTTGACCCATTCATTCTTCAGTAGGATTCTCTTTAGCCTCCATGTATTTGAGTTCTTTCCGACTTTCCTCTTGTGATTGAGTTCTAGTTTCAAAGCATTGTGGTCTGAAAATATGCAGGGGATGATCCCAGTCTTCTGGTACCGGTTGAGACCTGATTTATGACCTAGGATATGATCTATTCTGGAGAATGTTCCATGGGCACTAGAGAAGAATGTGTATTCTGTTGCTTTGGGATGGAATGTTCTGAATATGTCTGTGAAGTCCATTTGGTCCAGTGTGTCATTTAAAGTCTTTATTTCCTGTTGATCTTTTGCTTAGACGATCTGTCCATTTCAGTGAGGGGGGTGTTAAAGTCCCCCACTATTATTGTATTGTTGTCGATGTGTTTCTTTGCTTTTGTTATTAATTGCCTTATATAATTGGCTGCTCCCATGTTAGGGGCATAGATATTTACAATTGTTAGATCTTCTTGTTGGATAGACCCTTTAAGTAGGATATAGTGTCCTTCCTCATCTCTTATTACAGTCTTTGGTTTAAAATCTAATTTGTCTGATAAGGATTGCCACCCCAGCTTTCTTTTGGTGTCCATTAGCATGGTAAATGGTTTTCCACCCCCTCACTTTCAATCTGGGGGTGTCTTTGGGTCTAAAATGAGTCTCTTGCAGACAGCATATCGATGGGCCTTGTTTTTTAATCCAATCTGATAGCCTGTGTCTTTTGATTGGGGCATTTAGCACATTTACATTCAGGGTAACTATTGAAAGATAGGAATTTAGTGCCATTGTATTGCCTGTAAGGTGACTGTTACTGTAAATTGTCTGTGTTCCTTTCTGGTCTATGTTGCTTCTAGGCTCTCTCTTTGCTTAGAGGACCCCTTTCAAGATTTCTTGTAGGGCTGGTTTTGTGTTTGCAAATTCCTTTAGTTTTTGTTTGTCCTGGAAGCTTTTTATCTCTCCTTCAATTTTCAATGACAGCCTAGCTGGATATAGTATTCTTGGCTGCATATTTTTCTCATTTAGTGCTCTGAATATGTCCTGCCAGTCCTTGCTGGCCTGCCAGGTCTCTGTGGATAGGTCTGTTGCCAATCTAATGTTTCTACCATTGTAGGTTACATATCTCTTCTCCCGAACTGCTTTCAGGATTTTCTCTTTGTCTCTGAGACTCGTAAGTTTTACTATTAGATGTCAGGGTGTTGACCTATTTTTATTGATTTTGAGAGGGGTTCTCTGTGATTCCTGGATTTTGATGCCTGTTTCCTTCCCCAAATTAGGGAAGTTCTCTGCTATAATTTGCTCCATTATACCTTCTGCCCCTCTCTCTCTTTCTTCTTTTTCTGGGATCCCAATTATTCTAATGTTGTTTCGTCTTATGGTATCGCTTATCTCTCGAATTCTGCCCTCGTGATCCAGTAGTCTTTTATCTCTCTTTTTCTCAGCTTCTTTATTTTCCATCATTTGGTCTTCTATCTCACTGATTCTTTCTTCTGCCTCATTTATCCTAGCAGTTAGCACCCCCATTTTTGATTGCACCTCATTAATAGCCTTTTTGATTTCAACTTGGTTAGATTTTAGTTCTTTTACTTCTCCAGAAAGGGTTTCTCTAATAACTTCCATGTTTTTTCAAGCCCAGCTACTATCTTTAA
This sequence comes from Phoca vitulina, assembly GCF_004348235.1. NCBI lineage: Eukaryota > Metazoa > Chordata > Mammalia > Carnivora > Phocidae > Phoca > Phoca vitulina. Next base: position 2,457 of record NW_022592739.1, read on the forward strand.
AGTGATGATTCTGAACTCTAGATCTGACATCGTACTAATGTCCGTATTGAGTAGGTCCCTGGCAGTCGGTACTACCTCTTGTTCTTTTTGTTGAGGTGATTTGTTCCATCTTGTCATTTTGTCCAGAGGAGAATAGATTAATGAGAGAACAAAATGCTAGCAGGGTAACAACGTCCCCAGAAAATATACTCTAAACAAATCAGAAAAGACCTGAAGCAGTGGGAAAAGAAAGGGAGAGAAAAAAGAAAAAGAAAGAAAAAAAGAAAAAAGAAAAAGATAAAGATAAAGATAAAAACAAACAAAAACAGAACAAAACAAAACAAAACAAAAACAGAATGTGATCAAATATGATCAGGCTGGTTTATAGATCAGTGCCACACACTAGATTTTGGGTGTATTCTGGTCTGTTAAAAGAAAGTGCCTCCCAAAATTTTAAAGAAAGAAAAACTTCTTATATATGTACAAAAATAAGGGTTGATATGATGAAGGGATGAAATATGACTGTAAAGATGGAAATTATAAAAA
>NW_022592740.1:0-2981 GCF_004348235.1 Phoca vitulina
GTTGATCTGTTCTACTGTTCTTTTGGTTTCTATTTCATTGATTTCTGCTCTGATCTTTATTATTTCTCTTCTCCTGCTGGGTTTAGGCTTTATTTGCTGTTCTTTCTCCAGCTCCTTTAGGGGTAGGGTTAGGTTGTGTACTTGAGACCTTTCTTGTTTCTTGAGAAAGGCTTGTATTGCTATATACTTTCCTCTTAGGACTGCCTTTGCTGTATCCCAAAGATTTTGAATAGTTGTGTTTTCATTTTCATTGGTTTCCATGAATTTTTTTAATTCTTCTTTAATTTCCTGGTTGACCCATTCATTCTTCAGTAGGATGCTCTTTAGCCTCCATGTATTTGAGTTCTTTCCGACTTTCCTCTTGTGATTGAGTTCTAGTTTCAAAGCATTGTGGTCTGAAAATATGCAGGGGATGATCCCAATCTTCTGGTACCGGTTGAGACCTGATTTATGACCTAGGATGTGATCTATTCTGGAGAATGTTCCATGGGCACTAGAGAAGAATGTGTATTCTGTTGTTTTGGGATGGAATGTTCTGAATATGTCTGTGAAGTCCATTTGGTCCAGTGTGTCATTTAAAGTCTTTATTTCCTTGTTGATCTTTTGCTTAGACGATCTGTCCATTTCAGTGAGGGGGGTGTTAAAGTCCCCCACTATTATTGTATTGTTGTCGATGTGTTTCTTTGCTTTTGTTATTAATTGCCTTATATAATTGGCTGCTCCCATGTTAGGGGCATAGATATTTACAATTGTTAGATCTTCTTGTTGGATAGACCCTTTAAGTAGGATATAGTGTCCTTCCTCATCTCTTATTACAGTCTTTGGTTTAAAATCTAATTTGTCTGATATAAGGATTGCCACCCCAGCTTTCTTTTGCTGTCCATTAGCATGGTAAATGGTTTTCCACCCCCTCACTTTCAATCTCGGGGTGTCTTTGGGTCTAAAATGAGTCTCTTGCAGACAGCATATCGATGGGTCTTGTTTTTTAATCCAATCTGATAGCCTGTGTCTTTTGATTGGGGCATTTAGCCCATATACATTCAGGGTAACTATTGAAAGATAGGAATTTAGTGCCATTGTATTGCCTGTAAAGTGACTGTTACTGTATATTGTTTGTGTTCCTTTCTGGTCTATGTTGCTTTTAGGCTCTCTCTTTGCTTAGAGGACCCCTTTCAATATTTGTTGTAGGGCTGGTTTCGTGTTTGCAAATTCCTTTAGTTTTTGTTTGTCCTGGAAGCTTTTTATCTCTCCTTCAATTTTCAATGACAGCCTAGCTGGATATAGTATTCTTGGCTGCATATTTTTCTCATTTAGTGCTCTGAATATGTCCTGCCAGTCCTTTCTGGCCTGCCAGGTCTCTGTGGATAAGTCTGTTGCCAATCTAATGTTTCTACCATTGTAGGTTACATATCTCTTCTCCCGAGCTGCTTTCAGGATTTTCTCTTTATCTCTGAGACTCGTAAGTTTTACTATGAGATGTCGGGGTGTTGACCTATTTTTATTGATTTTGAGAGGGGCTCTCTGTGCTTCCTGGATTTTGATGCCTGTTTCCTTCCCCAAATTAGGGAAGTTCTCTGCTATAATTTGCTCCATTATACCTTCTGTCCCTCTCTCTCTTTCTTCTTCTTCTGGGATCCCAATTATTCTAATGTTGTTTCGTCTTATAGTATCGTTTATCTCTCGAATTCTGCCCTCGTGATCCAGTAGTTGTTTATCTCTCTTTTTCTCAGCTTCTTTATTTTCCATCATTTGGTCTTCTATCTCACTGATTCTTTCTTCTGCCTCATTTATCCTAGCAGTTAGCGCCCCCATATTTGATTGCACCTCATTGATAGCCTTTTTGATTTCTACTTGGTTAGATTTTAGTTCTTTTACTTCTCCAGAAAGGGTTTCTCTAATAACTTCCATGCTTTTTTCAAGCCCAGCTAGAACTCTAGATCTGACATCGTACTAATGTCCGTATTGAGTAGGTCCCTGGCAGTCTGATGATTCTGAACTCTAGATCTGACATCGTACTAATGTCCGTATTGAGTAGGTCCCTGGCAGTCGGTACTACCTCTTGTTCTTTTTGTTGAGGTGATTTTTTCCATCTTGTCATTTTGTGCAGAGGAGAATAGATTAATGAGAGAACAAAATGCTAGCAGGGTAACAACGTCCCCAGAAAATATACTCTAAACAAATCAGAAAAGACCTGAAGCAGTGGGAAAAGAAAGGGAAAGAGAGAAAAAAGAAAAAGAAAGAAAAAAAGAAAAAAGAAAAAGATAAAGATAAAGATAAAAACAAACAAAAGCAGAACAAAACAAAACAAAACAAAAACAGAATGTGATCAAATATGATCAGGCTGGTTTATAGATCAGTGCCACACACTAGATTTTGGGTGTATTTTGGTCTGTTAAAAGAAAGTCCCTCCCAAAATTTTAAAGAAAGAAGAACTTATATATGTACAAAAATAAGGGTTCATATGATGAAGGGATGGAATATGACTGTAAAGATGGAAATTATAAAAAATTTTAAAAAAGGATTTGATAAGTTGTTTGAAGAAAGAAAGAAGAGGATTAAAAAAAAAAAAAGAAAAAGAAAAAAGGGAGAGAATGTGATCAGGCAGGGGAGTAGAAAAAAACCATACACTAGAGATTTAGAGTATATTTTGATCTGTTAGAAGAAACTATCTCAAGATTTTAAAGAGAGAACAACTTATCTATATATGCCAAAAATACGGGTAAGTACTATGAAGGGATAGAATATGACTTTAAAAATGAAAAATAAAATTTTTTTTTTTTAAAAAGGGATTGATAAGATGTTGGTTGAAAAAGGGAAAAAGAAAAATTCAAAAAAAAGAAAAAAAGAAAAAAGAAAAAAGGCAGTTAAAAAAAATAATTAACTTTGAAAGACTAAAGAATCATGGTAAAAAAGCCATGGATTCCATGTGCAGTATTCCCCTAGCGCTGGAGTTCTGCCGTTCTCACTGATCGGTAAACTTG
>NW_022592741.1:0-2980 GCF_004348235.1 Phoca vitulina
GAAAGGGGAACCCTCCTACACTGTTGGTGGGAATGCAAGCTGGTGCAGCCACTCTGGAAAACAGTATGGAGGTTCTTCAAAAAGTTGGAAATAGAGCTACCATACGATCCAGCAATTGCACTACTGGGTATTTACCCCAAAGATACAAAAGTAGGGATCCGAAGGGGTACGTGCACCCCAATGTTTATAGCAGCAATGTCCACAATAGCCAAACTGTGGAAAGAGCCAAGATGTCCATCGACAGATGAATGGATAAAGAAGATGTGCCAACACCAAAGAAATACAAACAATTATAAGAACATATTATGAGCAACTCTATGCCAACAAATTAGATAACCTGGAAGTAATGGATGCATTCCTAGAGATGTATCAACTACCAAAACTGAACCAGGAAGAAATAGAAAACCTGAACAGACCTATAACCACTAAGGAAATAGAAGCAGTCATCAAAAATCTCCCAAAACACAAAAGCCCAGGGCCAGATGGCTTCCCAGGGGAATTCTACCAAACATTTCAAGAAGAATTAATACCTATCCTTCTGAAACTGTTCCAAAAAATAGAAATGGAAGGAAAACTTCCAAACTCATTTTATGAGGCCAGCATTACCTTGATCCCAAAACCAGACAAAGACCCCATCAAAAAGGAGAATTACAGACCAATATCCCTGATGAACATGGATGCAAAAATTCTCACCAAAATACTAGCCAATAGGATCCAACAGTACATTAAGAGGATTATTCACCACGACCAAGTCGGATTTATCCCTGGGCTGCAAGGTTGGTTCAACATCCGCAAATCAATCAACGTGCAATACATTAACAAAAGAAAAAACAAGAATCACATGATCCTCTCAATAGATGCAGAAAAAGCATTTGACAAAGTACAGCATCCTTTCTTGATCAAAACTCTTCAGAGTATAGGCATAGAGGGTACATACCTCAATATCATAAAAGCCATCTATGAAAAACCTACAGCGAATATCATTCTCAATGGGGAAAAACTGAGAGCTTTCCCCCTAAGGTCAGGAACGCAGCAGGGATGTCCACTATCACCACTGCTATTCAACATAGTATTAGAAGTCCTAGCCACAGAAATCAGACAACAAAAGAAAATAAAAGGCATCCAAATCGGCAAAGAAGAAGTCAAACTGTCACTGTTTGCAGATGATATGATACTTTATGTGGAAAATCCCAAAGACTCCACCCCAAAACTGCTAGAACTCATACAGGAATTCAGTAAAGTGGCAGGATATAAAATCAATGCACAGAAGTCAGTGGCATTCCTATACACCAACAACAAGACAGAAGAAAGAGAAATTAAGGAGTCGATCCCATTTACAATTGCACCCAAAACCATAAGATACCTAGGAATAAATCTAACCAAAGAGGCAAAGCATCTGTACTCAGAAAACTATAAAATACTCATGAAAGAAATTGAGGAAGACACAAAGAAATGGAAAAACGTTCCATGCTCATGGATTGGAAGAACAAATATTGTGAAGATGTCAATGCTACCTAGAGCAATCTACACATTCAATGCAATCCCCATCAAAATACCATCCACTTTTTTCGAAGAAATGGAACAAATAATCCTAAAATTTGTATGGAACCAGAAGAGACCCCAAATAGCCAGAGGAATGTTGAAAAAGAAAAGAAAAGCTGGCGGCATCACAATTCCAGACTTCAAGCTCTATTACAAAGCTGTCATCCTCAAGACAGTATGGTACCAGCACAAAAACAGACACACAGATCAATGGAACAGAATAGAGAGCCCAGAAATGGACCCTCAACTCTATGGTCAACTTATCTTCGACAAAGCAGGAAAGAATGTCCAATGGAAAAAAGTCTCTTCAACAAATGGTTTTGGGAAAATTGGACAGCCACATGGAGAAGAATGAAACTGGACCATTTCCTTACACCACACACAAAAAGAGACTCAAAATGGTTGAAAGACCTCAATGTGAGACAGGAGTCCATCAAAATCCTAAAGGAGAACACAGGCAGCAACCTCTTCGACCTCAGCCGCAGCAACTTCTTCCTAGAAACATCGCCAAAGGCAAGGGAAGCAAGGGCAAAAATGAACTATTGGGACTTCATCAAGATAAAAAGCTTTTGCAAAGCAAAGGAAACAGTCAACAAAACCAAAAGACAACCGACAGAATGGGAGAAGATATTTGCAAATGACATATCAGATAAAGGGCTAGTATCCAAAATCTATAAAGAACTTCTGAAACTCAACACCCAAAGAACAAATGATCCAATCAAGAAATGGGCAGAAGACATGAACAGACATTTTTCCAAAGAAGACATCCAAATGGCCAACAGACACACGAAATAGTGCTCAACATTGCTTGGCATCAGGGAAATCCAAATCAAAACCTCAACGAGATACCACCTCACACCAGTCAGAATGGCTGAAATTAACAAGTCAGGAAATGACAGATGTTGGCGGGAATGCGGGGAAAGGGGAACCCTCCTACACTGTTGGTGGGAATGCAAGCTGGTGCAGCCACTCTGGAAAACAGTATGGAGGTTCTTCAAAAAGTTGGAAATAGAGCTACCATACGATCCAGCAATTGCACTACTGGGTATTTACCCCAAAGATACAAAAGTAGGGATCCGAAGGGGTACGTGCACCCCAATGTTTATAGCAGCAATGTCCACAATAGCCAAACTGTGGAAAGAGCCAAGATGTCCATCGACAGATGAATGGATAAAGAAGATGTGCCAACACCAAAGAAATACAAACAATTATAAGAACATATTATGAGCAACTCTATGCCAACAAATTAGATAACCTGGAAGTAATGGATGCATTCCTAGAGATGTATCAACTACCAAAACTGAACCAGGAAGAAATAGAAAACCTGAACAGACCTATAACCACTAAGGAAATAGAAGCAGTCATCAAAAATCTCCCAAAACACAAAAGCCCAGGGCCAGATGGCTTCCCAGGGGAATTCTACCAAACATTTCAAGAA
>NW_022592742.1:0-2978 GCF_004348235.1 Phoca vitulina
CCACTTGATTCTTTCTGGTGAAGGGAGCAAAGGGGTATTTAAATCCTCATAGAACTCAAAATATTCTGCATGGAGAAGAGAAAACAGAATCAAAGGCCTACCCAGGAAAGAACAGATTCAGAGGGCCTGTCTTGGGGGAAGACTCAGCATTGACCTCAGGCCAGTGGCTTCTTACTCCACCTCTGATGAGGTTATTTACCAAACAGAACCTTTATCAGACCCATCAGGTTGTTCCCCAAACTTACTGGACTCTGATGTAGGCTGAGAGATTTTTTTCTCAAGCAGATGTGAATCCTTTCTCAGGCTCTGGGTTTCCATGCCTGAACTTCTGAGGACCGAGAATGAGGACCTCTTCATGTGAAAAGGAGGCAGGAACCAGCTTGACAGGGTCACCACTGTCCAAATCAAGACAACCTGCAGATCAAAATGAATCATGGCAGGAATAGTTTCCCAAGACTGAATGATAATCCATGAGTCTAGAGTACTACTTAAGAAAAGCTTTGAAAATCAAGATTGAGAGAAGGGAAAGATCTTTACAAAAGATTGCTCAGAATTAAAGATAGAAGTAGACAGTGGAAAGAAGAAATCACCTTTAAAAAAACATAACAATTCAGCCACCAGTTATCAGTAGATGGTCTTTAGGTGGAATGATGTTAGGGCACAAGATATGGACTGTGGGAAGCACGCTGAACTTCACACCACTTACTTACAGTGAAACTAGACTGTTTCCATGTGGCTCATGAGGCAGGATCAAAGTGAAGGGCATAATATCAGATAGTAACAGATTTTAAAAAGAGAAGAAAAAATAGAGAAGTCTGGACAAATAGAACGCACATCATGAGATGGTCAATGTAAAGTCAAGGAGAAAAAGTCCCATTGAATGTGAATGGACAAAAAGATCCAGATAAAAATCCACAACTTTCTAAACCAACCAACCGACCAACAAGGGCAAACTTTTGCGGCGCCTGGGTGGCTCAGTCAGTTAAGCGTCTGCCTTCAGCTCAGGTCATGATCCCAGGGACCTGGGATTGAGCCCCACATCCAGCTCCCTGCTCAGTGGGAGTCTGCTTCTCCCTCTCCCTCTGCCCCTCCCCCACTCATGCTTTTTCTCTCTCTGCTCTCTCTTTCAAATAAATAAATAAAATCTTTCAAAAAAAACTGCAGGAAAAATAAAATCCTCGAGTGGCAAATTTTCACAGCCCTCTCTCAGCAGCCCCCAAATTAGTAAGGATACAGAAGATTGGACAGTTAAAACATCTGAATGTAGAGGTAGATACATAATCATATCAAGTCCATATCATATAGAAGGAGATACAAAATAAAGACATCAAATATATGTATAATAATTATACATTTAGATATTAGATAAGATAAAATGTTAAAAAATAAAACTATTCTACATTCGTATAAAATGAATATATAGATACAGATACAGAAATATGTATATATATTAATACATACATTTATACACAGAAATCTATAGGTTATTTTACCAAGAAGATAAAGGAGAGTCATTATTTTTAAGGACATATCATATGTTTATAAAATTTAACCATGAATTGGACATAAAGCAAGTTCAATATATTTCAGAAGAGTGAAACCCACAAAGGATGTTCTTTGATCACAGTTGCAAATGTGCTGGATCATTGAAGAAATGATAACTAGCATTTCCACATATGTTTGGTAATTGAATAGCCTTTTGAACAAAACTACAGAAGGAAATCCGAAAGGAAAAATCAGTGTGAACTGAATGAAAATGATACTGAATCTATGGCAGTAAAAGAGACCTCTTCTGTCTTGGGAATTTGCCTTTGGATAGAAAGCTTTATGGTGTTCAAATCATCCCATACTAACGGAGAAGGTGTCACACGTTAAACATCCCTAGAAATGCCACTTATCTCTGTCACCTTATTAGGTGTTAGTGTGGGGTTTAAATTATGCACATAAATGGAAAAATGCCAAGCTGAATCTCATGCTTGATCTGGGTGGGATCTCCATGACAATTTTAATTCATAAAGTTCATAAGCTTCTCTCTCAAGGGACTTCTGGACAACACCCAGGGAGTGTGGCACCACCAGGAACCTGAGAGAGGGTGAGGAAGAATCAGAAGGAGCTAGGGGTAGAGAGAAGAAGGGACAATGAGGAATTGCAAGGAGGAAAGGGGGAGGTGGTCCAGGTGTGTGGAGGCCATGGGCCAGGGAGCCCTCCTATACCAGAGGGGCCTTGCTCAATTTCCAAAACCAGGCCCCAGATCCTGCAGCCTGGAACTGGCACAGATGCATTGCTGATCTCGACCCAGAGTATTCGAGAATAAGGTCCGTGTTCTCCTTCTGGAGCTAGCAATGTGCAGCAGGATGGGGGGTTGCTCTCCTCATGTCCACTGTGGATCCTGATGCAGGATGGTAGGTGGACAGTTTCCAACCGCAAGCATTCGGGGCGCCTGGGTGGCTCAGTCTTTAAGCTCTGCCTTTGGCTCTGGTCATGATCCCAGAGTCCTGGGATCAAACCCCGCATCGGGCTCCCTGCTCAGCGGGAAGCCTGCTTCTCCCTCTCCCACTCCCCCTGCCTGTGTTCCCTCTCTCACTGTCTCTCATTCAGAGTGACAGAGGGAACAAGTCAAAAAAAATCTTAAAGAAAACCAAAAAAACAAACCCCAAGCATTCTCTTACATCCAAGCAGAAACGTCATACTTCACCAAGCTTCTAGTTGTGAGCAGATGGCAATTAGTATTTGTAGGTAAAATTGGTTCCTTACCAGACTGATGGAAACGATTGCATCCATCTTCCATGTCTAAATCACTTTTCATTGAAAACATTCTCTCAGGAGACATGCAGTCATTCAGAACGCATGTGTAGCTCCCTCTAGGTTTGCATTTGGACCCTGTCACCTATGTGTCCCCAAACACTTGATTGGCAAAGTCGAAAATACGCTGTCACGATCAAGATCATGGTGCTAGATGATGTCTTGTATAAATGGAA
>NW_022592743.1:0-2975 GCF_004348235.1 Phoca vitulina
CCCCCCCCCAGCGTGCCGGGTCGTGGCCTCTCATTGGCAGGGGGAGAAGATCTTCTATCTCATCAAGCCGGCTTCAGCCAACATTTCCCTCTATGAGCGCTGGCAGTCGGCCGCGAACCACAGCGAGATGTTCTTTGCCGACCAGGTGGACAGATGTTACAAGTGCACCCTCAAGCAGGGCCAGACGCTCTTCATCCCCTCGGGTGAGCGCCCCGTCCCGCGCCCCATTGTAACTGCCAGGCTCCCCACCTTTGCCCTTGCCCTGGGCCCTCCTGCTCCGCCGTGACTATGGCATCCGGGGAGTGGGCTCCTGTCCGAGGCTCGTGTCCGAGGATGATCTAGGGGTGCGCCCACTCTCCTGGGCTGTGGCAGTTCGACCTCGGCCCCTCACCCTGTGTGTGGGGGTTGGGGGTGCTGGGCAGGCAGGGCCGGTTTCTTCAGTTCCAGGGTTGGTGCCAGGCAGGAATGCCAGCGTGGACACAGGCTCTCCTACTGGGAGGGCCCAGCCACCCATCACATGGCGGGAAGGGTGTGTGTGGGCAGCCAGCCAGGGTGGACGGGGGCACCAGGGCAGGCTGGAAGATGCCAAGCTCATGCTGGCCGGGGTCAGGCCAGGCGGCGGCTGTGAGCCCGGCCTGAGAGCGTGCTGAAGGGCTAGCCACGTCCCTGCCTCGCCAGGCTGGATTTACGCCACGCTCACACCTGTGGACTGCCTGGCCTTCGCGGGACATTTCCTCCACAGCCTGAGCGTGGAGATGCAGATGAGGTAGGGCCACACCTGCCCCGGTCCCACCCAGCCGGGGTCCCTGCTGCCAGGCCAGTGTGGTGGCACTCCCCTGAGTTCTGGGCATGCCATTAGCCTCTTCTGTGGTCCTGCCAGGGCCCCTGGGTGACCTGGTTCCTGGACAGCCTCTGTGGCCCTTGGAGGGTGTGGGGTGAGTTGAAAGGCCTCTTCCCGGGCACTGGCCGCAGGGCAGTCATTCCGATGTGGTCCCCTGTTCCACCCAGCCACGCAGGGTGGGGGGCAGAGTGGCACAGCCTTGGTGTGGCCTTCTCCTGGCTGTGATACGGGCTCATCCTTAGTGTCACTTGCTCAGTGCTGAGTGCCCTGGACAATTGTTTGCTATGGTTTCCAGAGCATACGAAGTGGAAAGGAGGTTGAAACTGGGCAGCCTGACTCAGTTTCCCAACTTTGAAACAGCCTGCTGGTACATGGGGAAGCACCTGCTGGAGGCGTTCAAAGGTACGGGTGTGCAGGTTGGCGTCTCTGATGGCGGCTCCAGGTGGCTGGTTTGCATGTGGGGCTCGGGGATGTGGGGGTGGGTAATGGCTATGGCTTCGTCCAGCCGGGCGGCCAGACCCTGGGGTAGGCTGAGCCCCGCGGGGCAGCGGGAGGCCGGATGGCATCCCGCGGGGCTGTTGATGTTTTGGAAAGAACGCTGGGATGTGTGTTCCCGGGCCTGGCATGCATAGCCTCACGTGACTGCTGATGGGGCTCATTCCGGATGTCGAGAGGCCTGGGGGTCTGTCTGGCTCTGGGCTTGCAGCTGAGGGACCCCTGTGGCATCCCTGCCCTCCACCCCCGGCCTTCAGGGTCAGTGCCCGGCCCCCAGCGGCCGAGCTGCATTCCCCCTGCAGGCTGAAGCCACCTCATCCGGATCCCTTTGTACTCGGGCTCCTGTTTGAGATGGGAAGGCTAAAGAGATGGATCTTGATCTTGCCTGGTCAGGTTTCAGTGAAATTTGTCCATCCCCAAATTCAGATCCTTGAGTTTCACCCTGGCAGAGGGCGTGCCTAGGAGCGAGCCCATGGGGGCTGCCCTGGGGGCCCGTGGCAGGGAGGTGGGCTGGGGCAGTGTGGACAGAGCCAGACCCTGGGCATGGCCTGATGGATGACCGCTGACCAGCTGGGTCCACCCCTCCGTCAGGGGCCCAGAGCAGCAGCCAGTCCCCTGGTGGCTCAGAGGTCCGGCAGCTCTGCCTCTGCAGTGAGCTCCCTGGCCGGAAGGGGGGCACTTGGCACCTTCTCTGCGGGACTCACCCAGCCCCCAGGGGCGTCTCCAGAGGCGGTGCTTGTCCCCGTGGCCACAGTGGGAGTCCAGCTACCACCGCTGTGCAGAGGCCATGTGAGGTGGGGTACGCCTGTGGCCCCTCACTAAGGTGGGCCGGGGGACAGGCGGAGGGGACAGGCCCTGTGGGTGGACGGTGGGAGGGCCGGTCCTGCCCCTCACAGGGCATCTCGGACAGGTCCCCGGGGTTCCAAGACGGACCGTTGGCAGTTGGGCAGGTGGCAGTGGGTGGAGGTCCTGCCCTGACCCCGCCCCTGCCCACCGTGTGAGGTCGCCTGCAGGGGGCGCACAGTCTGACCCAACCCCTCTACCTCCCGCCAGGTTCTCACAAGTCTGGGAAGCAGCTGCCCCCCCATTTAGTCCAAGGAGCTAAAATTCTCAATGGTGCTTTCAGATCATGGACGAAGAAGCAGGTAGGGAGGTGGGCCAGGTTGTCCCCGAGCAGAGGGGAGTGTGGCTGGTGGGGAGCCCTCCCCAGTGCTGGTCCTTCCTTTGCTGGGTGCCCCTTGCCCACCTGTAGCGGGGTGGGGGTGCTGGAAGCAGTTCCTGGCCTGAGGGCTGGGGCCGGGGGGCCTGGAGAGTCTGTAGGAGGAGGGTGGGTGGTAGAGATGGCGCTGAGTGCACCTGAGGGGCGGGGGCAGGGTTGGACTCAGGGCGGGAGATGGGAAGAGCCTCTTGGCCTCCCTGGCCAGCCTAGGCATCAGCTCAGAAGTGGGCTTCACTCTCTGATGTGGGCCTCCCTTTCCACTGTGTCCCCCCATTGTGCCCCCCGTAGCAGCATGGCATTTTACCCCCCAAGGTACCCCTGACAGTATGCCCAGTGCCCTCCATGGCCCCCCAACAGCACTGTCCTGTCCCCCCCATGCCCCCCAAGCAGCACTGTCCTGTCCCCCCCAGGGCCCCCCCC
>NW_022592744.1:0-518 GCF_004348235.1 Phoca vitulina
CATGCACACACACCACACACATCACACACACCACACACACTACAAATATCCACACACATCACACACTCCACACACATCACACACACCACACACACCACAAACACACACACACGGCCCCCCCACACCACACACTCACACACACACATCACACGCACCACACAAATCCACACACATCCACACACATCACACACAGCACACACACCACACACACCACACACATCACACACACCACACACATCCACACACACCACACACATCCACACGCATCACACACATCACACACGCAACACACACCACACACATCCACACACATCACACACATTACACACACCACACACACCACACACACCACACACACCGCACACATATCACACACACCGCACACATCCACACACATCACACACACCACGCACATCCACACACACCACACACGTACACAGCCCCCCCACACCACACACATCCACACACATCACACACCACATCACACATATACACAGCCCCCCACACCACACACATAC
>NW_022592744.1:618-2974 GCF_004348235.1 Phoca vitulina
CCCACACCACACAAACACATACATCACAACATGCACAAATACACACACACGCCACACCCGCACACATACATATATACCCACACATACACATACCTGACACCCAACACACACCCCACATGCATGTACACACACCATACACACACCACACACACATATCACATACACCATTCACACACACCACCTGCACCACATACACATATACACACAACACACACAACCCACGTGCATATACACATACCACATACACACAACACACCACACATGCACAACACCACCCACACACCACACACAACACCACACATGACATACACCGCACACATACCCACACAACATCACATACACACCACACACACTACCCACACCACACACACACCACCCCATGCACATACATACACCATACACACACACACCACACACCTGACACACAACACATACCTTACACACACCGTGTATAGCACACATGCACACATACCACATACACACATATCACACACATACAACACACACATACACCATACACACACGCCACACACACACATTATTTGCACTACACACACATACCCCACATGCACATACAAACACACACACCACATATACACATATCACATATGCACACATACACACACCACAGCACACACATACCCACACAATATCACATACACAGCACATACACTACCCACACCACACACACACCATATGCACGTACACACCATACATACCACACACACCACACACAGCATACATACCATACACACACACAAACCATACACGTATACCATATACACACACATGCCGCGTACATACATACACACCACATACACACACCATACACCTACCACACCACACACACCCCATACATACGACCTACACATACCATACACGCATATCAGACACATACACACACCACACATACACACACCACACATGCATACACATATGCATATCACACAGCACACATGTGCACACACCATACACACAACATACATACACACACATATCACACACATACATACCACATACACACATACACACATACCACACAAACCATACACACACATATGCCACACATACACAACACATGCACATATCACACACACATCACACACACAGCATACACACACTACACCACACATACCACACATACCACATATACACATACTGTATACGTACACACATACCACGTACATTATAATACACACACATCCCACACATACCACACATCCACACACACCACACACATACACACACCACACCCATATGCACCACACACACATCACATACACCACACACACCACACACATCCACACACATCACACACACATCACATACACCACACACACCACACACACCACACACCACCACATGCACATATACACACCTACCACATACCTACAACACCACCCCCCCCCCCCCCACGCACAACCATACACCATCCATACACACACCACATACCCACCACACCCACCCCCCCCACCCACACCACACACACCACACACACCACAAACACACACACACGGCCCCCCCACACCACACACTCACACACACACATCACACGCACCACACAAATCCACACACATCCACACACATCACACACAGCACACACACCACACACACCACACACATCACACACACCACACACATCCACACACACCACACACATCCACACGCATCACACACATCACACACGCAACACACACCACACACATCCACACACATCACACACATTACACACACCACACACACCACACACACCACACACACCGCACACATATCACACACACCGCACACATCCACACACATCACACACACCACGCACATCCACACACACCACACACGTACACAGCCCCCCCACACCACACACATCCACACACATCACACACCACATCACACATATACACAGCCCCCCACACCACACACATACAGACACATCACACACACCACGCACTTACACACACCCCACACCACACACATACGTACACATACCACACCCATACACACCACATATATACATCTGACACACAACACACACTCCACATGCATGTACACATTCCGTACACACCACACACACACATATCACATACACCATACACACACACCACACACCACACCACACACACACCACACCACACACACATACCCACACATCACACACACACCACATATGCTACCCACACCACACAAACACATACATCACAACATGCACAAATACACACACACGCCACACCCGCACACATACATATATACCCACACATACACATACCTGACACCCAACACACACCCCACATGCATGTACACACACCATACACACACCACACACACATATCACATACACCATTCACACACACCACCTGCACCA
>NW_022592745.1:0-2974 GCF_004348235.1 Phoca vitulina
TTATTGTAGGGAAGGAAGAAATTCCCACACATTCTTATTCACCAGAAGCAGCATATGCAAAAGTGGAACAAAAGGCAGAGAAACATGAAGAAAAGCCAAGAAGATTGAATATAATTGCTCTAATCAGGAAACTTGTGGATTCAGTGTAAGTTTTTTATCTTGATATTTAGCACACTGTGTTACTGTTTTATATGATATTTGTACTTTGCCAAGGTGTTTTATTTTCTTTTCAGTAATGATATACATATATATCATATCTATCTTTTTTTTTTTTTTTTTTACCAGAAACAGTGCATAGAGTTTTATAAAAGGCACATAATGGCAAGTCAGTGTTATTTATTATTTTTGTCTGGACTATAGACCAACATATGCCTTTAGAATAGATTTATATGAACTTGTAATAGTTTTCTATGTCAAACTAGACACAGTTGTAGGAGGCTAGAATGGGGAACTTTAGGAAACAGGTTAATATGTGCTAATCAAATATTCCAAATGTGGAAAGGAGAAAGAAAAGTTCTGGGGCACATTCAAGAAGATAGAGGAATAATAAGGAGCAAACCTTACATAAATGTTTTTTTGTAAGAGTAGAAATTTTCAGGGCTTTGGAAATGGAATAAAACATCTTTATTTGTATATTATACAAAGAAGTCTGAATTTCATACAAATAGTATTTGGTTTTTTTTGGTTTTTTTTTTAACTTTGTCCTTTTTTTGTGGTTGTTATGTTAGTCACCATACAATACATCATTAGTTTTTGATGTAGTGATCCACGATCCATTGTTTTCGTATAACATCCAGAGCTCCACGCAATATGTGCCCTCCTTAATACCCATCACTGGGCTATTTCAAGTATAGGAATTCTACTTCTATATAATATTAAAATACATCTATAATTAATAGAAAATTTAGTGATTTAAAATTAGAACATCAGTTAATAAAAATAATCTTTGTAGTGATATTTTAGAGAGTGTTGAATGAATAGCCAATATAGAAAGTTAGGGATCAGTTATGGGAAGCTGAAGCCAATAAATCAGACCTTAGACTCTCATTTCACCCCTGCTGGCTTTGTGACTTTGGGCAAGTGATTTAACCACTCTGGACCCTAAAGTCTTCATCTGTTAACTTGGGTTAATGATCTCTGTTATGGAGTGTTGCGTCCATTAAATGAAATAACATGTGGGTTGCCTCACGTACATGAGCACAGAGTAGGTGCTCAAAATTTTTACTGTATTTAAAGACTTTGTCTTCATTTTAGTATACAGCACATACAGAAGGTAAGAGGGAGGGAAGGAATAACAGATGGCAGGAATAATTGTGGTAGTAAACTTTTTAAAAAAATTTATGTATATCCTTTTTTTTTTATCATGATAAGTGCACTCCTTAATCCCCATCACCTGTTTCACCCATATCCCTAACTACCTCCCCTCTGATAATCAGCAGTTTGTTCTCTGTAGTTAAGAGTCTGTTTCTTGATTAGTTTCTCTCTTTTTTTTTCCCTTTGCTCATTTGTTTCCTAAATTCCACATATGAGTAATACGGTTGAATATTACTGTGTGTGTGTGTGTGTGTGTGTGTGTGTGTATACCACCTCTTCTTTATCCATTCATTGATTGAAATGGGCTGCTTCCATAATTTGGCTATTGTAAATAATGTTGCAATAAACATAGAGATGCATATGTCCGTTTGAATTAGTGTTTTGTAATTTTTGGGTAAATAGCCACTAGTGAGATTGGTAATGAACTTCTTAATTCTTAAGCAAGTTCAAAATAGTTACTGATCACCTGAGTGAAGAAAAGAGACAAGGAATCCCTATTCATGGAAATCATGTCACCATGAATCAGAGGGGAATGCGGAGACGGAGACGGGAATGCAGAGAATGTATTATGTGGGTGAATGATGCCTTGGGTATCAGAACTAATCAGGTCATGGCAGAACTTGTCAGACTTGCCTCCGTGAGTCCACTGCTGTGGAAGCAGATGCAGGGTAATACATAAGCAGAGCAGATAAGACAGGAGATGGGGAGTCCAGGTTTTGAGAAGTTTTAATAACAGACTGAGGGAAGATTAAATGACAGTATAGCTGATACCAGAATTGAACTTCACTAGCAAAGAGAGTTTAACGATTTCTGTGTAGTTCCAGTAGCACTGGCTGAGGAATGCCTTTGAAGAGGACACTTAGAAGTATGAAGAGTGATGGTTTACACATGGCCACCCCTCTCTGATTTACCTCTTTTAGGTCCCAGCTTTAATCCCTCAACTTCACATGGCCAGATATGTCCCATCATCCTGATGACATAAGGGCTACGGGCAGCAGGAATCCCTGCCGTCCCCCTTGTCTGTGAAGGGCTACACGTATATGCCAGCTGTGGTGCAGAATTGGATTTCCGAAAGGGTTTTGCTAATCAGTTTGCAAATGGAATTAAAGAGGTGTGGAGCCAGAATATCACTCTACACATTATTGTTACAAACAAGAAACTTAATGTGTTCCAACCATGAGATAATTAATTAACTGCAGTCTGCAAGAATTACAAAGACTACTCATTTTGGAACATGAACACTTCATAGAGAAAGGGGGAGAGCCAGACCCCTGTTAGATATTTTACTTACTTTTTTACGCCTCAATATAGTCCTGGAGTTAGCATACCAAATAATTAAAAATCTATGTGTCTTGAACAGTAGCCCCCCCAGCAGAAACATTTACTAAACACCAGAGGACCAAGTGGTTTGCATTTAAATCACAAATAACCTACTTTTGAATTCCCACATGATCTATTACTCTATTTATTTTAAAAACTGAATTTTGAATTCTAATACCGTATCATGTTTCTTTTCCAGATGTTTTCTCTCAAATATAATTAAGTATAAATTCCTGTAACCTGAGCACTTTCTCATTATGATTGTTGCTCAAGTACTGATTTCATGGGTGACTTATGACCGTTATACTCTACAGTAAGCAACTTAAAGCTTCCAAAAGAT
>NW_022592746.1:0-2973 GCF_004348235.1 Phoca vitulina
GGAGCGGGAGAGGGAGAAGCAGGCTTCCCGCTGAGGAGGGAGCCCCAGGCGGGACTCGATCTCAGGACCCAGGGATCATGACCTTAGCCGAAGACAGATGCTTAACCGACTGAACCACCCAGGTGCCCCCAAAGTTCTCAATTTTTGATGACTCAGAAATCCCAAGGAAATTTAAAAGAGAAGATAGGGTGTAATTATTTTATTTGAATGAATATTCTAAAATTGCTTTCATTCATCGCTGTGGTATCTTAATGATCATTTGGCCCCCTGCCTTCGTTTCCCTACTGGAAAGCTGATGCCATGAGGGGTCATGGAGGGCGTTCCCAGCGTGGCGCAGTGAGTGCCCGTCAGCGAGGCATCAACACGTAGTCTCCCAGCCTCTGTTGTAGATCTCCTGAAATATGGCACCGACTCCCAAGTCTCAGATGGAGGGCAGCAGAGCAGCTCTCTGCTTTAAACAGCCCATCAGAACACAGAACACTCCTCTTTAAAAAAAAATTAAAAACACAATGCAACGGGGGGACAGGAGGATGTAGGTGCCACTATCAGGGTACCTGAGACCAGCATTCTGGACTCGGAGTCCCTAAAATTCTGTACAAGGCCACTGATGGTAATGGCCTCAAGAAGCGACCTCTTGGCTCTTTGTCAACTACACCACCTATTTTTATAAAATGTATTAATGGAGCAATGATTCTACATCTTCATGTTTAGTAAAATGGGGGAATCGTGCTCACCCAGTTCATTCCAGGATTAAGACTGCACTTCCCCACCCCACCCCCCAAATTATGGAAAAGAAACATCTGACATCTGTATACCTGTTGGCTCACAAAAGGCCTTCTCTGGAGGAGGGAGCAAAATCACTTGTCAACTTTTATTTTGTTCTTTTAATGCCTTTGCTACTAGGTATGTGTGTGTGTGTGTGTACGTGTGTGTGTGTATGCACACGCATGTGTATGTCAAGCTTTTCTTTTCAACATTACAATAGGTATTTGGGGGGCGCCTGGGTGGCTCAGTTGGTTGAACGACTGCCTTCGGCTCAGGTCATGATCCTGGAGTCCCGGATCGAGTCCTGCATCGGGCTCCCTGCTCGGCGGGGAGTCTGCTTCTCCCTCTGACCCTCCCCCCTCATGCTCGCTCTCTCTCAATCTCTCTCTCTCAAATGGATAAATAAAATCCTTAAAAAAATCATTTATACAATAAGTATTTGGGGAATAAAACAGAAGGGAAAGACCTCCAACCCCGACCAACTAAAATCCTAATAAAGAAACACATATGTTCACAAAAAGGTTTATTCAAACATGTTTATAGCAACTTTGTTGATAATAGCCTCAAACTGGAAATTGTCAGGTGTCTGTCAACAGATGGGATAAACAAACTGTAACATATGATATTCTATTAACAGAATATTACTCAGCAACAAAAGGACAAATTATTGATACACAGAGGAGAATGGATGAATCTTAAAAACCCCGAAGAGAAAAAAAAAAGCCTTCACACAACAGAGTACAAATATAATATCCCATTTATTTGAAGTTCTAGAATAAGCAGAACTAATCTGTGATAAACTGTCAGAACTGAGTAGACTGTCTATGTGTCTGTATGATTGTGTGTGTGTGTGTGTGTGTGTGTGTGTGTGTGTGTGTGTGTATAAGACAGAGAAGCATTGACTGGAGAGAGGAAGTCTGGAGGGTGAAGATAATGTCCTGTTTCTTGGTTGCCCAGTTGTACTTATTAATCAAAACTCAGTGAATTTACACTTAAGATTTGTATACTTGAATGTATATAAGATTTATATTGAAAGAAGAAAAAATCTCGTTAAAGTAAAAAGAACTCTAGTTAAGAGAATACATGGGAGGGAGGGGGGTCGATGGGGGCTATAAGAATGTTTGTAGTTTACTTTGAAATGTGTTCCAACTTTAACAGATTGGTGGAGGGATAGAGAGATACATGGTTGTCTAGATATGTAACAAAATGTCTAGTGGAATCTAGGTGGTAGATATACAGGTTTTCATGGTAAGTTTTACAGGTTTGTTGTTATGTTTGAAATTTTTCATAATAAAATGTTGAAAAATCCCTACAAATTTAAGGAATTTACATGGAATGAGCCTTATCTTCATCATCACTATTATCACTACTGTATCCAAATATTCAACTTGTTGGGAGTTCACTTTGGTTCAGATACAGTCAAAATATTTATTAACCAAAAATGAATCTTTGGCTGTAGATAGTATTTCCAACTCACATAGAAAGGAAATTAATTTGTTTCAAGTCACCAGCTGATAAATGGCTGACCTTGAGATTTTATTCTATACCAGGTTTGCTCTTTTTGTCTATTTGCTTCTTACTGCTTTTGCTCTCCTTAGGACCATTTTCCTTCCCCAGTGTGGGTCAGAAAAACAACTGAAATATAGTACCAGCTTCGACAGACTCATGTTTGAAGTTTTGTTGTTCAGATTATAAGATATATTGGTTAAACAGAAAAAGGACTAATTAACTTGAATAATAATTCCATGGAGATATACGGATAAATTAGGAAAGAGAGCTAATTTGAAGTGGAAATTCACATGACTGATGTTGTTTGTTCTGCAAATGGCTCTTGAAGTGTGAAGTCAGCCATAGGACAGGAGCTGCTAAGCTGGATTTGGGACGCACAGGAAGACCGTTAGTCAAAGATAACTTGGATATACTGGGATTACCCACCTGAGTACAGTAATAGAGAGCCTGCCCCTTTTACAGAAACCTTTTGATGATACATTTGCACCTTTGTTAGGCTGACAGATGGAAGACGTGTAAGGGTGCTTCAGATCATGAGCCATATCTTGGATTGCTTGCCAGTTACCTTGGAAGGCCAATTTACTCAATGACTTCATGCTTGGTGGCTTCATTTTCCAATTGCTTTAGGTTCTATGAATCTAGAATGCAATGCATTCTTGGCCAAGTGTCTTGAGGAAAAATCAGCATGTTTTTGGTATA
>NW_022592747.1:0-2255 GCF_004348235.1 Phoca vitulina
CAGAATATCCAGAATATAAAGAACTCTTACAACTCAATAAAAAGACAAATAATCAAATTTTTAAATGGGCAAAGGATTTGAAGAGATGTTTCTCCAAAGAAAATACATAAATGGCCAATAAGCACATGAAAAGATGTTTGATGTCTTAAGTCATTAGGCAAGTACAAATCAAGGCTATAATGAGATATTACTTTACACTCACTAAGATGGCTATAACCAAACAAACAGACAACGATAAGTGGTAGCAAGATTATGGAGAAACTGGAACCTTCATACATTGGTGGAAACATAAAATGGTGTAGTCACCTGTGGAAAACAGTTTGGCAGTTCCTCAAAAGGGTTAAACATACAGTTACCACATCACCCAGCAATTCCACTTCTAGGTATGTACCCAAGAGAATTAAAAACATGTGTCCACACAAAAACTTGTATGTGAATACTCATAGCAGCATTATTGATAATAGCCAAAAAGTGGAAACAATCCAAATGTCTCATAACTGAGGAATGAACAAAATGTGATGTATGTATACAAGGGAATATTATCCAGCCTTAAAAACGAATGAAGTACTGAGACATGCTACAACATGGATAAACCTCGAAGCTAACATGCTGTGTGAAAGAAGCTAGACACACATTTCTATGAAATGTCCAGAATGGGCAAATCTACAGGGACAGAAGGTAAATTAGTTGTTGCCAGGGCCTGGGAGGAAGGGAGAATGGGGAGTCACAGGTGATGGGTATGGTATTTCTTTTCGGGGCTGATGGAAATACCCTGGCATTAATGCTGACTGTTGTCTGTCAAAGTATACCATTGGACTGTATACTTTATAATGTTGTATATTATATTATGTGGATTATATCTCCATTTAAAAAAAGAACCATATTGTGATAAATAGAGCACCAGTTGTCAGAAGACCAAATATGTTGGTAGGTGGAGAAAAGAGGAGTAAAGACTCAGACTCTTCCACAACGGAGGTCAGAGGGTGCCAATGGTGAGGCTGGGAGCCATGCTTTTTCTGGGCGGGGGTGGGGGTTGGGGAGGCAGCGGGGGGGTGGGGTGGGGGGGTGGGGGGTGGGAAGAACCATGCATTTTTGTTCTTGCCTTGGAAACTCCCCTAGTCTTCTTATTCTAGCCCATTCTTCTAGATTTTTTTCAGTACCATTAACATGTTGGATTTGTAACACTAGTTATAAAGAGGAAGAATGTGAGTGTCACATGTCTGGTTAAGCACAGTTCCTCAACTTTGAGGCTTTGAATGTCCTTTGCTTTGAAAAAAAAATTGGCATTAAAATCTATAAGCTCATTGGTGGGCTCTGTGCAAGTGAGTTCCTCCACTTGTGCATCTTTCTCTGTTTTAAAAATGACTATAAGGCATTATGTAGCCAAAACAATTTAGCAATTAGTTATCCTTCCCCCCCAAATTATCTCAGTTCTCTAACCCTCCACTCTTTCCTGGGTGCTCACCCATGGCCTTGTATCCATCAGCTCAGTGTTTCCTCTTAACCAGACAGCCCTTGTCCTACTGAGATTAACATCCTGCGTTTATCCCTAGTGAAACCAAAATATAGGGCCACTCTAAATTATCCTATTTCCTCCTCCTGTCTTTTGTGCTGTCTTTTCTTCATGAAAGCTGTGCCTGGGGGGCGGACAGAATGAGAACTGACCCAACAGTTTACATGTGGGGGACTCCACAGTAACCATTTTTCTACAAATCACAAAACAAATGGTTTTAGATGCACTGAGGACATCACACTAGAGACCATTTCCCTTTCAGTTCAATTCCCTCATTTTACTGATAAAAGGTGTGCTGACTCCTAGTCCATCAGCTTTTTGATATTCACGGGCTTCTAAATGATTTTTAAAAATATACCTTACTTGAAGAGGAAAACTCAAGTATTTTTGCAAAAGTCTTTTGCTGTAGAACAACGGGACAGATTAAAGGTAGCTCACAAAATAAGGGAACATTTCTTAGCTGTTATTTTTTTTTCTCCAAATTCTTCTATACAGGTCCAGACAGATGGGCTACGTTTCCTTTCTATTAACTGAGGAGACAGAGAAGAATTGAGGACTGAAGCATGTCATCACTGTCCTGAATGTACTGAAATCCTACCAGGTTTAGCTGAAAAAATGTCCAAAGCACGCAGTGAAAATAAATTTAAAATAGGACCAACTCCAAACTATCTATGCTAGAATCCCAAGGCAGGCAAGGAAAACTGGCTCTTTGGAGGAAGGCAGTCCAAGAAGTAAGCAGAGT
>NW_022592747.1:2355-2972 GCF_004348235.1 Phoca vitulina
TACGTTTCCTTTCTATTAACTGAGGAGACAGAGAAGAATTGAGGACTGAAGCATGTCATCACTGTCCTGAATGTACTGAAATCCTAACAGGTTTAGCTGAAAAAATGTCCAAAGCACGCAGTGAAAATAAATTTAAAATAGGACCAACTCCAAACTATCTATGCTAGAATCCCAAGGCAGGCAGGGAAAACTGGCTCTTTGGAGGAAGGCAGTCCAAGAAGTAAGCAGAGTGACCTAGAACCTCTTCCAGTATGTTTGAAGTACTTGGGGATGGAGTAACCCCTTTCCTTTATTCAACTACATAGGTCCATGATCCACGAGAACATGTGAAACTCGTGTGAAGCTCCCCATGTTAAGCTCCTCAATACAAGACATCTAATTTCATGACGTAAATCCTTCCTCGGGTGGGAGGGGAGGGCAAAGTCTAAGGATCTGA
Organism: Phoca vitulina; assembly: GCF_004348235.1. NCBI lineage: Eukaryota > Metazoa > Chordata > Mammalia > Carnivora > Phocidae > Phoca > Phoca vitulina. The sequence goes on from NW_022592747.1 coordinate 2,792, forward strand.
AATTGTGGGCCTATATTTTAATCAAAATTCTGAGAATAGCTTTGAAGAAGAGTTCCTGGCAGTGAGGAATAGCAGAAGCAGCAAGGGCCTCTGGAATCAGGAAGACCTAGGTTTGAATTCTGGCTGTCACATCGTGGTGAAGTGACTGGAGTAACAAACATCTCTGAGTCTCACTTAGCAC
>NW_022592748.1:0-2971 GCF_004348235.1 Phoca vitulina
GTGCGTGCGTGAGAGCACTGCAAGGGAGTCCAAAGCTTTTTGCGAGTGAGACTCAGGCCGCAGCAAAAGGCAGGACACGACTCTCCATGTGTTTCATCAAGCTAGCACTGCAGCCCCACTTTTGCATGAAGTCTAAGTGCTGACGTTTACCTCGAAGAGACAACAGTGTAGAGAAACCCTGCTTTAGCTACCTTCGACCTCTCTGAAGGAGGAAGGCAGTTAGGGTGTATTGTGGAAGAGAGCCTGGGGACGGTTTCCATTTCATGAAATCGGGGGAGAGACAGGCCGGTACAGAAGGCAGATCTCAACTCACATGATGGTTATGGGTCTAGTACCGTTGCCCCGTGTGTGTCTGCAGGCTTAAAGAAAACCACCTATTTGGAAAGAAAAAAGTGGCAGAGAATCCGTGCTTCAGCTAAAATACCCGCTCCTGAAGTTGGAAGCAGTATGTGTGTGCGTGCATGAGAGCAAAGCAAGGGAGTCCAAAGATTTTTGCGAGTGAGGCTCAAGCCCCAGCAAAATGCAGGGCACGACTCTCCATGTGTTTCATCAAGCTAGCACTGCAGCCCCACTTTTGCATGAAGTCTAAGTGCTGGCGTTTTACCTCGAAGAGACAACAGTGTAGAGAAACCGTGCTTTAGCTACCTTCGACCTCTCTGAAGGAGGAAGCAGGTTAGGGTGTATTGTGAAAGAGAGCCTGGGGACGGTTTCCATATCATGAAATCGGGGGGAGAGACAGTCCGGTACAGAAGGCAACTCTCAACTCACATCATGGTTATGGGCGAGTACCGTTGCCCCATGTGTGTGTGCAGGCTTAACGAAAACCACCTAAATGGAAAGAAAAAAGTGGCAAAGAATCCGTGTTTCAGCTAAAATACCCGCTCCTGAAGGTGTAAGCAGTATGTTGTGTGCGTGCGTGAGAGCACTGCAAGGGAGTCCAAAGCTTGTTGCGAGTGAGAATCATGCCCCAGCAAAAGGCAGGACATGATTCTCCATGTGTTTCATCCAGCTAGCACTGCAGCCCCACTTTTGCAGGAAGTCTAAGTGCTGGCGTTTTACCTCGAAGAGACAACAGTGTAGAGAAACCGTGCATTAGCTACCTTCGACCTCTCTGAAGGAGGAAGCAGGTTAGGGTGTATTGTGGAAGAGAGCCTGGGGACGGTTTCCATATCATGAAATCGGGGGAGAGACAGGCCGGTACAGAAGGCAGCTCTCAACTCACATCATGGTTATGGGGCGAGTACCGTTGCCAAGTGTGTGTGTGCAGACTTAAAGACAACCACCTAACTGGAAAGAAAAAAGTGGCAAAGAATCCGTGCTTCAGCTGAAATACCCGCTCCTGAAGGTGGAAGCAGTATGTTGTGTGCGTGCGTGAGAGCACTGGAAGGGAATCCAAAGCTTTTTTCGAGTGAGACTCAGGTCCCAGCAAAAGGCAGAACACGACTCTCCATGGGTTTCATCAAGCTAGCCCTGCAGCCCCACTTTTGCATGAAGTCTAAGTGCTGGCGTTTTACCTCGAAGAAACAACAGTTAGAGAAACGGTGCTTTAGCTACCTTCGACCTCTCTGAAGGAGGAAGCCAGTTAGGGTGTATTGTGGAAGAGAGCCTGGGGACGGTTTCCATTTCATGAAATCGGGGGAGAGACAGGCCGGTAGAGAAGTCAGCTCTCAACTCACATCATGGTTATGGGGCGAGTAGCGTTGCCAAGTGTCTGTGTGCAGGCTTAAAGAAAACCACCTAACTGGAAAGAAAAAAGTGGCAAAGAATCCGTGCTTCAGCTAAAATATCCGCTCCTGAAGGTGCAAGCAGTATGTTGTGTCCATGCGTGAGAGCACTGCAAGGGAGTCCAAAGCTTTTTGCGAGTGAGACTCAGGCCCCAGCAAAAGGCAGGACACGACTCTCCATGTGTTTCATCAAGCTAGAACTGCAGCCCCACTTTTGCATGAAGTCTAACTGCTGGCGTTTTACCTCGAGGAGACAACAGTGTAGAGAAACCGTGCTTTAGCTACCATCGACCTGTCTGAAGGAGGAAGCAGGTTAGGGTGTATTGTGGAAGAGAGCCTGGGGACTGTTTCCATATCATGAAATCGGGGGAGAGACAGGCCGGTACAGAAGGCAGCTCTCAACTCACATCATGGTTATGGGGCTAGTACCGTTGCCCCGTGTGTGTGTGCAGGCTTAAAGAAAACCACCTATTTGGAAAGAAAAAAGTGGCAGAGAATCTGTGCTTCAGCTAAAATACCCGCTCCTGAAGTTGGAAGCAGTATGTTGTGTGCGTGCATGAGAGCACGGCTAGGGAGTCCAAATCCTTTTGCGAGTGAGGCTCACTCCCCAGCAAAAGGCAGGGCACGACTCTCCATGTGTTTCATCAAGCTAGCACTGCAGCCCCACTTTTGCATGAAGTCTAAATGATGGCGTTTCACCTCGAAGAAACAACATTGTAGAGAAACCGTGCTTTAGCTACCTTCAAACTCTCTGAAGGAGGAAGCCAGTTAGGGTGTATTGTGGAAGAGAGCCTGGGGACGGTTTCCATTTCATGAAATCGGGGGAGAGACAGGCCGGTACAGAAGGCAGATCTCAACTCACATGATGGTTATGGGGCTAGTACCGTTGCCCCGTTAGTGCGTGCAGGCTAAAAGATAACCACCTAACTGGAAAGAAAAACTGGGCATAGAATCCGTGCTTCAGCTAAAGTACCCGCTCCTGAAGGTGCAAGCAGTATGTTGTATGCATGCGTGAGAGCACTGCAAGGGAGTCCAAAGCTTTTTGCGAGTGAGACTCAGGCCCCAGCAAAAGGCAGGACAGGACTCTCCAAGTGTTTCATCAAGCTAGCACTGTAGCCCCACTTTTGCATGAAGTCTAAGAGCTGGCGTTTCAACTCGAAGAAACAACAGTGTAGAGAAACCGTGCTTTAGCTACCTTCGTCCTCTCTGAAGGAGGAAGCAGGTTAGGGTGTATTGTGGAAGAGAGC
>NW_022592749.1:0-2971 GCF_004348235.1 Phoca vitulina
CGAGACCCCGCGCAAGGGGCCCCGGGTGAGCCACGGGCGCGCTCTGGTCTCAGGGAGCTCCCACCCCCAGGTCCCACACACCTCACCGGCGCTGCGGACTGCACAGGACCGCCCCACTCCCACCTGGGCACGCGGTGCCCGTCAGAGCCCCCATCTGGGTGGGTGCTCCTCTGGGGGGGGGTTGAGGACCAGTGTCCCGTCCCATCCCTGTCCCCACCACGTGGCTTGCCTTCCTCAGGATCTGATCGTCCACGTGAGAGACGTGAGCCACCCTGAGACGGAGCTGCAGAAAGCCAGCGTTCTGTCCACCCTGCGCGGCCTACACCTGCCCGCCCCACTCCTGGACTCCGTGCTGGAAGTTCATAACAAGGTGGACCTGGTGCCCGGGTGAGTGGACCCCCGCCTGCCCACTGCCCCACGACCCTGGAGCCTCGTTTCTGGCGAGTACCGGTGATGCACCTGTGTGATGGGGGCCTCGATGTGGCTGATAACAGCAGGCTGCTGTCGTGCAGGCGCTGGAAGCAGCTTCCCGTGGAGCGTCCTCCCGTGGCGCGTCCTCCCCTGCTTTCAGGAAGAAAAGGGGAGGTAGCGCGCTCTTCCCCCACCTGCCTGCTGTGAAGGGCCGGAACTCGCAAGAATCAGCAGGCCACCAGAGCAGCATATTTTGGGGTGGTGTGTTCTGAGCGCCCCCGCCCGCACAGACCCCATATCTCACTACATCCTCATCATGGTTTCCTCTGTGTTCCTGTCCGACGGAGCCGCGTCCTCTCCTGACACACACGGAGGGGGTCACAGTGGGGGCCCGTGGGCGGGGGCCCCTGGAGGACCCTCGCTCCGTCTTCCCGAGGCTGAGCAGGGTCTGCTGGCTGTCCCCGCACAGGTACAGCCCGGCGGGACCACAGGCTGTCGCCGTGTCCGCTGTCCTGGGGCACGGGCTCCCGGAGCTGAGAGCCCGGCTGGAAGACGCCGTTCTGAGAGCCACGGGAAGACGGGTCCTCACCCTCCGGGTCCGGCTGGCGGGCACGCAGCTGAGGTGCGTGGGGCTGGCCCGGCGGGGGCCGTGCGGGGTGTGGAGGTGCGGGGAAGGCAGCGGAACGGGCCAGGCGCCAGCACACAGACGTGCCGCGTCGTTTCTGGGTTGCCGTGAATGTGGGTTAATCACCCCAGGTGCGGGCGCCGGCTGGCTGTTGGCGTGCCAGGCGTTCCCGGGCCGTGGGCAGTGACAACAAGGTCGTGTGCGGGCTCGGGGACGGAGCTCCCTGGGGGAGCAGTTCCTGCGAACACGTCCTTACAGAATGCCGCCCTTGCTCACGTCCTCAGCTGGCTGCATCGGGAGGCCACGGTGCAGGAGGTGGACGTGATTCCCGAGGCCGGCGTGGCTGACGTCAGGGTCGTCATCAGCAGCTCCGCCTACGGCAAGTTCAGGAAGCTCTTCCCCGAGTGAGTGGACACTGTGTGGGTTCAGCCGTCCACTGAAGCGGCCGCCGTCCCCTCCGTGGCCGCTCAGGGTGGAAGGGCTGGTGGCTGCCTGCTGTGGCTGGAAGTCAAAGCTCAGCTTGTGGGCGGACTGAGCGGTTCTGGTTCCTGGGGGATGGTGCATGCCTCGTGAGAGCTGGCGTCCCTCCCGCAGCGTTTCGGCTACGAGATATTCAAAGCTCTGCTCGTGTTTGTAGACCAGTCTTCCTGCTGCGTCCGTGGGTGGGCCGCCCTGCGGAGGTCCTGCCCGTGGTGGCCGTGAGAGGGCCAGCTGGGGTTTCCCCATCTGCTGTGTGTCACAGACTCACAGCTACTCCCCACGGAGCGTCCTGGACATTGTGACAGTCTCCTGGCCACCCAGAAGCCTCTCTGCACGGGTCGAGGAGAAAACACGGTGTGTCACTGAATCAGCACAAAGCCGGGATGCTCCACGCTCACAGGCAGCCGGCTCCGACGAGGGAGAGACAGGAGGGACCTCGCCTTCCCCACGGCCTGTCACGGACCTGGGCTGTCTTCACCGCAGGTCCCAGGACACACACCCTGGGGCGCAGAACTGGACGCCGGTCCCTCCACTTTTAGAGACATTCGTACATGTCTGAGCGTGGCGCCGTTGCCCATTCTCTGGAGGGAACGCTGACGTGAGAGGCCTCTCTGTCGCCGCCCTGGGAAATGCTTTACTTCGTTTTCCCCCTTCAAAGTGTGTTCACCCTTACAGCAGTGTTTTGTGAGTGATTCCAGATTTTAGCATTCAGGGATTAAAAATAAAAAAAAAAAAAAGTCTGTAGCCTGCCTCGGGGCATGCGGGGGGGTGTGTCTTTCCTGAAGACGGGAGAGCCTTCTCCTTACTCGAGTCCTGAGCTGTGAGGACAGAGCAGAGGCTGAGTCGGGGAAACTGAGGTCCCCGCGGTGCTGGTGTGGAAGAATGAGGAGGAGCCGGGATCGAGGAAAGCAGGGAGTGTGGGAGCCGGGTTCTCGCCAGAAGGACCCCGCCCCTGACATTGGCCCAGTCAGACCCATGTCAGCGCCCTGGCTTCCAGAACCGTTTCGAGAATAAATCCCTGTGCTCTGAAGCCCCCACATGTGATCATCTGTGCCAGCGGCCCTGGGACACTCACGCGCAGGGTCCTGGGGTATCGGCGGACAGGACTGGATGACATCGCCCCGCGAGCTAGCTGTGTGCTAGGATGGCCTCACCCACTCCTCCCACAGGGGCCCCGAGGGCTGAGTGTGGAGCTGATACAAGGTCCTCTGCGCTGTCAGGCCCACACAGTGGACGCGGATGGCGCAAGTTCCCCCAGCACCATCCAGGCCGGCTCAGCGGCTCAGTGGACTGGAGGTACGAGGTCCCCCAGCCCCGTCCAGGCCGGCTGAGTGGACTGGGGGCGCGAGGTCTTGCAGCCCCGTTCAGGCAGACTCAGTGGACGGGGGTGTGAGGTCCCCCAGCCCCATCCGGGCCGGCTCAGTGGACTGGGGGCGCGCGAGGTCCCCCAGCACC
>NW_022592750.1:0-2967 GCF_004348235.1 Phoca vitulina
TGGAACCCCTCCTGTAATGGGGACAGAATGCTGGTTCTACAGTTTACCTGAAATGCAGAGAGAATCAGGATTGTGAAGGTGTAATTTCAAGTCTCTCAAATTTTACTCTATCTGTGTTCCTCCAGAATCATCTCTGTGATTTCCTATAATAGCTTCGATGTGTGTACTTGTCACAGGATGAACTACACACATGCAGAGTGTGGGATATGATAAACAGTGGTGTCAAAATCAATGTTATCGAGAATAAGCACATCAGTTCTCCCTAAAATATCCTCTCCTTATCTTGGAATTCCTCCTCCCTCTTCCCTTCTTCACCCTGTCCCCACATAACTATTGATCTTTCTCATGTCACCTTAGACTAACTTTAATTTTGTAGAATTCATAAATAGATAATTGTATCATATGTACTTTCTTTGTAGGGCTTCTTTGGCTCAGCATGAAGCGTTGTGCGTACAACCATGTTGCTGTGTGTATCAGGAATTGTTGGTTTTAATGACTGGCAGCCCTGAAGGCGCAGTCTTGGAAGCACCAGCCAGAGGAGGATCTGAAGCAGCTGAAAGAAGCTGCTTGCTTCAAGGCTCATCCACACACCCTCTTATCCCAGGAGCTCTGGGTTCCCGGAAAGAGATACAATCCCTTGCTGTTTAGTTACATTCTCTGCTGGCTGTGGAGAAGAGAACCAAGAGGCAGAGTAGGTGGACAGGAGAATGTTGAGGTAGAAGCTCTGAACGTCCTGTCGATGGAAGAGGCCAGGAACTGGGATGAAGAGCAGTGAGGGAGGAACTGGCCAGGCTGCAGAAGAAACCTGTGCACAAGAATATCCAACCCTCAGGTACCAGGGTGTGGAAGTTAGTCATGTTCAGCCTCTGACTGTGCGCGTATGTCCCATGATCTCCCCTAGATTCCACTGCTAACCTCAGTTGTGGTCTGCAGGCTCCACCTGGGAACAGGAGCTGCTCTTTCCTTCAAATCAGGAACCTTCTTTCTTTGTCACCAGGGCATGGAGAGGACCCATTTCTGCAGCCACACCTCCCCACACCCCACAGAGCATACCTGACACGTATGGACTCTCCTTTTGTTGAGAACTGTTTTCCTACAATACTGAGGCTCATAAGGAGGCTCCACACATCTGTGTCTCCTACTGACTCCAAATACTTGTTTACATTGAGCCATCATGGACCTTGACTGTGGGTTTTAACTCTGACTAGAATGTAAAGTCTCTGTATCCGGACAGTGCAAATCTATTGCCCCTCTGTCCCCATCCCAGTTTTCTATTTTAATTAGAAGATAATGACCATCAACCACTACGTTAGGATGTACATCATGTCCTGCCTGAGGAATAATACTGTGTATCAGATTCTGTCCTCTTCTTCGCAATAATTGAATTTAAAGCAAAGGAGAAAAGCACTCCAATGGGGACGCATCGGGAACTGTACAACCAGGAAGAAGACTGTGTGGACCCACAGGGAGCCTCCCAGCAGCCATGTCATGCTTTGGGGCACAGCTGTTGTGAAGACACATTCCTCCCTTATAAGTGCTGATGATAACAGGGAACACCATGCATTACACGCACGCGTCAGTCCTCCCATAAACTGGAGTGGATGCCAGATATTTGATTCCCCTCCCTGATTATGTCTCATGATGTTTTCAACTCTGTTAGCCCCTTTGTAGGTCACTTCTTATTGGGGAAAGTGGGTAGTGTGACAGGAGGAGTGTCCAGGAACTCTGGAAAGCACAGGTTCTGTCCTTAGAGGAACATGTGCTACAAGCGTTTCCTGTCCATCCCTGTTTTGTTAGCTTCCTCGCAGGATCCACTCGGGAAGGCAACGATGTGTTCTTGGCCTTCACACAGGCCTGTGCCTTTTTCACTAAATGTGCTTTTTTTCTCATCTGCTAAACATCCTCATAAATCTTGGTTCAGCTCAAGGAAAATCTTTCTCGAAGTGCTTACTTGACTGCCTGGCCTCCTCAGATAAGGATGCTCACTCACTTCTTTGTGGCTCCCAAATGCTCCCTATGTGCATCTCCCTCAGAACAGGTCCACCACCGAGGCCCTTGCACTTGTTCACCAGCTAGTAGAGGCAGAGATGACTCCAATTTTCTCAGTCCTCGAATACAGCAGTTATCTTCATCACCTTAGTCCTGTGTATCGCTGGTACAGAATTCATTCAGTCCGTGTTGAGTAGTGCTTTTCCTGTAGACTTGACATGACTGATGAACTCTACTCTTACTCATCACCTGCTCCTGTGCATGGGGATATAACAGCATCCATGTTCCGCCCAGGTCAGTTCTAGGCACCTTGTTAGTTAGTAAACCTATCTTACATTCTTTCCACTAGATCATTCAGTGAACCTTGTGAACAGGCCATTGTAGAGTCAGTGATGATGACAAACTAAGCATGATTTCCAGAGCCCTGAGCCTCCTGAAGACCCACAAACAGATGCAAAATGCAGTTCCTTTATTCCTTTCCCAGAAGTCTAAGGTACAGTTCCATAACTGCTTATGTAATTCATTAACAAATATTTATTTGGTTCTAACTGCCCAATCGATGGCCCTGCTTAGTCCCCGTGAATACAGCAATGAAGAGAAATAGAAGAACGTGCCTTCATGGGTCTTACCTATGAGGAGGGAAGACAGACCATAAGCAAGTACCCATCCTCTCTTCCTCCACATGGTAAGATTTTCTTGCTGACTGTGGTGTGGAGACTAGGTGGGCATGGCATAGGGACATGGGAATTTGGAATCAGGCAGGTGAGGAGATTCTTGCTGGTGTCCAAGTGAGAGCTGATAGGAGTTCAATCCAGGGTGGCAGCAGTGAAGGGGTTGGAAATGGTTGGATTCTGAGTGTGTCTTGAACTTGTAAATGGCAAGACTTGCTGACTAACTGGCCATAGAGTGAGATAAAGAGGTAGTTAAGGAGGGCACCCAGCTATCAGCCCCAGAGACTGAGGTCTCCATCCTTTGTCC
>NW_022592751.1:0-2965 GCF_004348235.1 Phoca vitulina
GGCTAGAAATCTCACGAGGTTTGTCTGGAAATCTCACGAGGTTTGGCTGGAAATCACACAAGGTTTGACCAGAAATGTCTCGAGTTGTGCACCAAAATCTCACGAGATTTGGCCGGAACTCTCACGAGGTTTGGCCAGAAACAGCGCGAGCTTAGGCCGGAAATCTCATGAGGTTTGGCCTGAAATCTCACCAGGTTTGGCCGGGACTCTCACAAGGTTTGGCCCAAAATCTCCTGAGGTTTGGCCGGAAATCACGTGAAGTTTGGCTGGAAATCTCACGAGATTTGGCCGGAAATCTCACGAGGTTTGACCTGAAATCTCACGAGGAGAGCTTTAAGGTTTTGAGAGCCTGGGAAAGCCCCCAGAGGCCTGCTTCTGTTTTCTCTGTCCTGCAATGGGGACTTTGGCTTCTTGTTTCTCCTCCTGCTCTCCTGTTACGGTCACCTTGGCATGAGTGTGAAAGAGCATTCACATGGCCCATTCATCCTGAATCCAAGTTCCCTTCTTACCTGCTTTAGAGCCAGGAAGCTGAAATAACAGGGATTTAGGGGTGAGAAATTTTGTGTCTTTCTAAAGGCATTCCTGTGACCAATTAGGAAAGGAGAATTCTGCCCAGCACTTCCATGTGTATTCACTATTTACATTAGGATCACCAGCAATCCGTGCTACATATGGGTTAAAGATCCGCCCAAGGACCAGGGAGTTTGCCACAGGTGTGAAGGATTTTTGGTCCTAGATCTCAATCAATGGGCCGAGATCTCATGAGATTTGAATGAGATCTCGCAAGATTGTCCCCAAAATCATGTGATGTCTAGCTAAAGAAGAGGTATCTTTTATTTTTCTTTTTCTGCGTGTTTTTGCACTTAATAGAATCAGCCTTAATGTTTTGAATGCGTGCTAAATTCTCGTGCTTTGGATGGCAAACTGCTTCCCCCTTCTCCTCCTGCCTTCCTCATTCCGTCGTTTGGGTTTAGTGGAAAAAGTATTCACCAGGCCCGTTCATTCTGAATGCAGTCCTCCCTTATTACCCCCTCCTCCCGCAGGATGTTGTGATACCAAGGATTTAGATGTGAGACAGCGTGTATCTTCTCTCACATGGTCCCTGGGAGCATTTCTAAAACTGGAGGTATTGGAAGATGTGCCCACGTCTGGCATGTGCCTTCCGTAACTACCTAAGGGGTGCAAAGCAGGCTCTGCTAGGGAGTTATAGTTCTCCACCCTCCCCAATGTTGAGCCTGGGGTATTGGTCACAGATACAACAGCGGTTGGCCTTAGATGTCAATTGCTGGGCCAGAGATCCCAAGAGGTTTGGCTGGAAATCCTAGGAGGCTAGCTGGAAATCCCAGGACATTTGGCTGGAAATCCCAGGAGGTTTGGCTGGAAATCTCGAGAGATAGAGCTGGAAATCTCATGAAATAGGGATGGATTTCTCTCTAGGTTGGGCTGGAAATCTCTCGAGGTTGGGCTGGAAAAGCCACGAGGTTGGGCAGGAAAAGTCACGAGGTTGGACGGGAAAAGTCACAAGGTTTGTTGGGAAATGTCCCGCGGTATGGCTGGAATTCTCATGAGGTTTGGCGGGAATTCTCATGAGGTTTGGCAGGAAATCTCACGAGGTTTGGCGGGAAATCTCACATGATTTGGAATGAGTGTGGTGAAATTTCAATAAGATCTTGTGAGATTTACGTGAGATCTGACAAGAGCAGGGGTGTCATCTCACGAGGTTTACCCCCAAATCACCTGAGGTCCGGGGAAGGCAAGAGGTATATTTTCTTTCTTTTTAAAATTTTTTATTGCTATGTTAATCACCATACATTACATCATTAGTTTCAGATGTAGTGTTCCATGATTCATTGTTTGTGCATAACACCCAGTGCTCCATGCAGAACGTGCCCTCCTCAATACCCATCACCAGGCTAACCCATCCTCCCACCCCCCTCCCCTCTAGAACCCTCAGTTTGTTTTTCAGAGTCCATCGTCTCTCATGATTCGTCTCCCCATCCAATTTCCCCCCCTTATCCTTCCCCTCCTGCTATCTTCTTCTTCTTCTTTTTTTCCTTAACATATATTGCATTATTTGTTTCAGAGGTACAGATCTGAGATTCAACAGTCTTGCACAATTCACAGCACTTACCAGAGCACATACCCTCCCCAGTGTCTATCACCCAGTCACCCCATTCCTCCCACCCCACCCCCCACTCCAGCAACGCTCAGTTTGTTTCCTGAGATTAAGAATTCCTCATATCAGTGAGGTCATATGATACATGTCTTTCTCTGTTTGACTTATTTCGCCCAGCATAATACCTTCCAGTTTCATACACGTCGTTGCAAATGGCAAGATCTCATTCCTTTTTTTTAAAATTTTTTTATTGTTATGTTAATTCCCATACATTACATCATTAGTTTTAGATATAGTGTTCCATGATTCATTGTTTGTGCATAACACCCAGTGCTCCATGCAGAACGTGCCCTCCTCAATACCCATCACCAGGCTAACCCATCCTCCCACCCCCCTCCCCTCTAGAACCCTCAGTTTGTTTTTCAGAGTCCATAGTCTCTCATGGTCCTTCTCCCCCGCCGATTTCCCCCCCTTCATTCTTCCCCTCCTGCTACATTCTTCTTCTTCCTTTTTTCTTTTTTTTTTTTTAAGATTTTATTTATTTATTTGAGAGAGAGAGAACGAGAGACAGAGAGCATGAGAGGGAGGAGGGTCAGAGGGAGAAGCAGACTCCCTGCTGAGCAGGGAGCCCGATGCGGGACTCGATCCCAGGACTCCAGGATCATGACCTGAGCCGAAGGCAGTCGCTTAACCAACTGAGCCACCCAGGCGCCCTTCCTTTTTTCTTTCTTAACATATATTGCATTATTTGTTTCAGAGGCACAGATCTGAGATTCAACAGTCTTGCACAATTCACAGCATTTACCAGAACACATACCCTCCCCAGTGTCCATCACCCAGTCACCCCAA
>NW_022592752.1:0-1974 GCF_004348235.1 Phoca vitulina
GAGGCGTAGGTGAGGGGATGGATTCTGAGAAGCAGACAAAAACCAAGATCTGGACCGTTGAACTCTTGATTAATTATCAATTAAAGTCAGATCTACTCCTGGTCTTTTCAGTAAGGTAATACAGTAAATTTCACCATAAAATTTGGCCTGGGCATTCCATCCCTTCTGCCAATCAATGGATAGAGGCAAATAAAGAATTTAATAATAGATTATTTTTAATCCACCTTCTTTAGCCTATCAATTTCATCTCCTCTATCCACCCATCATTTAACTCCACACTTCTAATTTACCGAGATCTTAAAGGCCATCCTTGGGAAACAAGACAGCATAATTATTAGGGTGAAAGCAAGTAAATGCAGTTGTGAATCCTGACTTGGTGGCATGGGGGCCAGATGGATGTTCTTGTCTGGGACGTTTATTCCTAAATGAGTGGTCGTGTCCTGTAGAGAGAGTTGGAACATTATTCGGGGGTGGGGGCACTATGGCAGCATGCAGAGTCCTGCAATGATGATGTTGAGGTCTAGTGAGAGTGTTGCTGGTGGAGATGTCCTAAAAGGATAGTTCTGTGGAAGGAGATGCTTATACTTCCGGCTGTCTGGTCTCTCCTCGTCCTAGCTGAGTTTCAAAGCCTGGTTACCCAGCTTCCCATCAGTTCTGGAAGTTACCAAGTCTCCGTAGGCAGAGTTGGACTCCACTGTATGAAACCAAGTGTCCTTACACCCAGTGATCTACAGTGTGGGATCCAGGAGTGTCTTGAAGGCAGTATAATCTAAGGGGATAGAACAGCAGTGGCTATCTGGGGTTGTCTATCTGGCTGAGGTGTGGCTGAAGGTAATCAAATTTCTTTTCTCTTAAGAAACAGGATTCTGAAAGCCACATTTAAATATTGAAATAACTGATGTAATTATTGCATGTGGTAATATGGAAAAAAGTGCCCACTGAGAGTCAGTATTGGGGCCATGGTGTCTCTACCATTCGAAGGCTCATTGGGCATGGAATCTTCCAGAAAGATAGAATGAGACAGCTGCCCTCATACCCCAGAGAGCTTAAAAGAAGGAATGAGGGGTTTACATAATTTCATGCAGGTTAATGTTTTGTTTTTTTTTTCCCCTTGAGACATCCTCTTTGATCCATGTATTATTTAGAAGTGTGTTTTTAGTTTCTAAGCGTTTGAAGATTTTCCTGTTTTCTTTCCATGAGTGATTTCTAGTTTAATGCTGTTGTGGTCAGACAACACACTCTGAATCATTGCAGTTCTTCTAAACTTGTTGAGGTTTGTTTTATGGCCCAGAACATGGTCTATCTTGATATGTGTCTCACAGGCAATTAAAAAAATGTGTGTTCTGCAGTTGCTGGGTGGAGTATTCTATAAATGTCAATTAGATCCTCTTGGTTGAGGGTATCTTGTATTCTCTATACTGGCTGATTTTCTGTTGAGTTGTTTCATCAAGTGTTGACAGGGGTGTTGAAGTCTCCAACTGTATTTGTGGATTTTTCTGTTTCTCCTTTAAATAGAGAAGACATCCAGGATTTTTAGTTGTACTTAGTAAGAGGAACAAAGAAAAATATTGGGAAGAGTCCATATTGAAAAATATTGGGAAGAGTCTATCTTCTCCAAAGTGGAAATCCCCTTTCCCGTGGTTCTTATAATTGAAAAGTAGTTCCTGGTCTGGAGAGAATAGAATTTGGATCAAAATGTCATACCTCACTGCCTGATTCTCAAACTGAGTACCTTTGAGGTTTTGAAAGAAAAGTCAGAAATACACATATTAAATCTTTTATTTAACTTCCCTTCAGCTATGTAGCAGGTTTTTTTGTTTTTCCCCCTAAAGAGAATGAGCTACTCAAATCTTCCGAGGGTCACTGGACACTGGCTATAAGAAACATCAGTTCTTGGGATCTCAGTGTACCATTGCTTTGCACTGGTCATAATAGAGTCTTACAAGGGTCAAGAAACAAATGGAGTCTTGATTC
>NW_022592752.1:2074-2960 GCF_004348235.1 Phoca vitulina
TTGTAGTTGTACTTAGTAAGAGGAACAGAGAAAAATATTGAGAAGAGTCCATATTGAAAAATATTGGGAAGAGTCCATCTTCTCCAAAGTGGAAATCCCCTTTCCCGTGGTTCTTATAATTGAAAAGTAGTTCCTGGTCTGGAGAGAATAGAATTTGGATCAAAATGTCATACCACACTGCCTGATTCTCAAACTGAGTACCTTTGAGGTTTTGAAAGAAAAGTCAGAAATACACATATTAAATCTTTTATTTAACTTCCCTTCAGCTATGTAGCAGGTTTTTTTTGTTTTTCCCCCTAAAGAGAATGAGCTACTCAAATCTTCCGAGGGTCACTGGACACTGGCTATATGTAACATCAGTTCTTGGGATCTCAGTGTACCATTGCTTTGCACTGGTCATAATAGAGTCTTACAAGGGTCAAGAAACAAATGGAGTCTTGATTCACAAATGCTTCTCATAGTTTTAGTAGATCACAAACCCTTTTGTGATCAATTATCTGGTTGGTGAGCATGTAGTTGCTATGTATACCCTCTATCCTGGAAGAACTGGCCTTCCAGATTTTGATACAAGAGCTATTAAGGTAAGAAGAGCCAAGTTGAAGCCTATGGAGCCCCCTCTAGCTATCAAACTAATAATGCAAAGATATTACAATTTCTATGGAGAAATGTCTAAATTTAATGCTACCCCCCAAAATTTTTTTTCTGGGAAAATATGAGGATGATGTTTTTTTTCAATTTTTATTTAAATTCAATTAGCCAACATATATAGTACATCATTATTTTCAGACATAGTGTTCAATAATTTATCGGTTGTGTGTAAGACCCAGTGCTCATCACACTGGGTGATGGGCATTAAGTAGGGCTCAAGATGTGAGGATGGTGATTT
>NW_022592753.1:0-2959 GCF_004348235.1 Phoca vitulina
GAGCACGTTTGTTACCACTGACTCTGGATGGAAATACAGGTGACCCTATGCACGATGTCCTACCCTTTGTGTAAGATGGCCATTTGTGTGAAAGTTCCTTCTATAAGTGAACTACCTCTGAGTATGGAATAATTAAAAAAGATGCTTGCTCTGCAGTCTGGCACTGTATTTTACCTCACTTGTTATGATTTCAATCCATTCTGAGCTTTTTGTACCTTGAGAATTCTATTGCCCATCATTTCGTTGTTTTCTCTGTCATTCTGTCATTTTCCTCCTGTTTTCACTTTTAGGGAGTATTCTGTTTTCTGTGTAACTGGAATCTATGTATGTATGTCCTTTGTCAGCTTCTGTCATTTGTCCTTTTAGATTTGTTGTCTGTCTCTTTCCCTTTTCTTGGAGGCTTTTCCTTTTCACGTTCCCCACTTAGGCTCTTCATCTGTTTATCCAGTGGTAACCACAGATCCCAACACAGGGCAGCAGTGCAGGGGCGGTGGGATCTCACTTAGTAGGAAGGTTGTGCTATTCCCACTGCTTCCCTCAGATGGAGGACAAGTAATGAGGAAGAAGATCAGAGAGCTGGGAACAATTCAGAGACCAGAAGTAGCCTGTTGGAGAATGTACTGAGCTGGTGGCAATTTGGATCTTTGAGATGAAAGACTGTCCTCACAATTGCAGCTTTGCAGAGAGGATGGTGTCCAGGCTTCTGCTGGAGAAACATTCCTGCTGCTTCCTTTTTCAATTATGTTGCTTTTCTGTAAAATCTTATTTTGATAGGTATTCATTGTAGTCCACGTGTGTGATTCCTTACAAGTCCTTGATAGTGTATCTTTTTTGTCTAAAGTTAGCTTTTTCAAAGGTGATTTTATCAGCCACTTTCATCCTTTTAAAAAATACTCTTCATCATTTATATTATTTTTATATAGTGTCTTTGTTTCCTGCTTTCTTATTGTCATAGGTATAATACTGGGTATAACACTGTCATATAAAAATATGACATATAAATTGACTGACATATAAATTGTTTAATTTAAAGAATCATGGAAAAGTGAATGGTCATGATATTGACACCCTTCACTAGAACCTGGACAGAACCTCAGAGTCTACTCAACTTCATACCTTTCTCTCTATTTTGATCTTGACTTTGTTATAATCAGCCTTTTGATATCATTTTCAGTTTTTACTATAATTTTTTACTCTAACTATATAGTCTTACCACCCATATTTGAATTCATAAAGAATAATTTGTTTTACTTGTTTTTGAGCTTTATGTAGAGGGAAGGATTACTTTGTAACTTGCATCATTTGCTCAGCACTTTGTGTGAAAAACACTGTTTCTATTTGTTTAGCTGATGTTCTTTAGCAGGCTCCACACCCAGCGTGGAGCCCAGCACAGAGCTTGAACTCATGACCCTGAGATCAAGAGTCAGATCCTTAAGGGAGTGAGCCATCGAGGTGTCCCTGTTTAGCTAAGGTTTATTCATATTGTTGTAGAGTACTCTTTTATAATAACGGGCCACAATTTACCTAGTTTACCATTATAAGCATTTGGATTGTTTCTAGTTTCCATTAATACAAACAATGCTGCTGTTGGCCATTCTTATATGCGTATCTTGGAGTAGGTGCCTGAGCGTTATCCTAGATAATATTGAATCTAGGATGTAAGTGTGGGTCAGCATTACTAGATAAGGCCACACTATTATCAAAGCCATTTGAGCGTGTAAGGCTGCCAGGGGGATGCAAAGTGTGATAGCAGGTAATAGCAGGACTGTGATTCCCTCCCTCTTCAAAGGACACCCTGGCTATAGAGTTTGCCAATTCTCCCTCTAACTCCCAGGGGGGAATCTAACTGCTTTGGGAATAACTGAGAAAATTCAAATCTAAGAACATTTTTAGCAGGAAGTAGTTTATCTCTTCTGGTTGAACATGATAAATGAAATTGAAA
This sequence comes from Phoca vitulina, assembly GCF_004348235.1. Lineage (NCBI taxonomy): Eukaryota > Metazoa > Chordata > Mammalia > Carnivora > Phocidae > Phoca > Phoca vitulina. The sequence continues at coordinate 1,943 of NW_022592753.1, forward strand.
CTTATGGACCTACGAGAAATAGCCACAAACCACCCATCAACTTCCTTCTATCTTTCTGTAGTGATTATTTTAATTAACCTGGTAAAGTCAAAATCATTTGGAACTTAAATGCAAAGACTGGTTGAATTTAAATAAACCATGTATGTTTTATTAAAAACACAGATAATGTTTTTTAAAGATTTTACTGATTTATTTTAGAGAGAGCAAACATGAGAAAGGGGAGGGGCAGAGGTAGAGGGAGAAGCAGACTCCCTGCCGAGCAGGGGGCCTGATGTGGAGCTCAATTCCAGGACCCTGAGATCATGACCTGAGCCAAAGGCAGATGCTTAACTGACTGAGCAACCCAGATCCCCAAAACACAGATAATTTTTATAAAAATTGTTTGAGTACATCATTTTTTTTTAAAGATTTTATTTATTTATGTATTAGAGAGCGAGAGAGAGAGAAACAGCATGAGAGGGGAGAAGGTCAGAGGGAGAAGCAGGCTCCCCGCTGAGCTGGGAGCCTGATGTGGTACTCGATCCCAGGACTCCAGGATCATGACCTCAGCCAAAGGCAGTCGCTTAACCAACTGAGCCACCCAGGCGCCCTTGAGTACATCATTAAAACCTGTGGCTATAAACTGAAGAGTGTTTTAGAGGATTTGAGTTTTTTTTTTTCCTTTGCCACATTAGAAGTTTGGTAGAATTTGGTTGCCCTCCTTTATATTCATGATAAAGATAAGAATTGCCTAAATATTAGCTCTGTGATCCCATATATATGATGGTTATGAATGAAATTAAGAATTTATTTACATATTTACATTAAAATTAAGTAACTGAATAGACTCTTACTTATATATTTAGATGTAAATATTTGGGCAATTGTGACAAAAAAACTCTTAAGTGTTTTGTAAAACATGTAGGTCATTCATAGATGTGAACAAGGTGGTTGGGGAGATCTAGGGAGTTATTTGTCCTCTGTGAAATATATGAAATAACAAAAGAGACGGATGAGGTCTCCTCTGGCTTTGTCCTT
>NW_022592754.1:0-2955 GCF_004348235.1 Phoca vitulina
ATATGCTGTCTGCAAGAGACTCATTTTAGACCCAAAGACACCCCCAGATTGAAAGTGAGGGGGTGGAAAACCATTTACCATGCTAATGGACACCAAAAGAAAGCTGGGGTGGCAATCCTTATATCAGACAAATTAGATTTTAAACCAAAGACTGTAATAAGAGATGAGGAAGGACACTATATCCTACTTAAAGGGTCTATCCAACAAGAAGATCTAACAATTGTAAATACCTATGCCCCCAATATGGGAGCAGCCAATTATATAAGGCAATTAATAACAAAAGCAAAGAAACACATTGACAACAATACAATAATAGTGGGGGACTTTAACACCCCCCTCACTGAAATGGACAGATCATCTAAGCAAAAGATCAACAAGGAAATAAAGACTTTAAATGACACACTGGACCAAATGGACTTCACAGACATATTCAGAACATTCCATCCCAAAGCAACGGAATACACATTCTTCTCTAGTGCCCATGGAACATTCTCCAGAATAGATCACATCCTCGGTCATAAATCAGGTCTCAACCGGTACCAGAAGATTGGGATCATCCCCTGCCTATTTTCAGACCACAATGCTTTGAAACTAGAACTCAATCACAAGAGGAAAGTCAGAAAGAACTCAAATACATGGAGGCTAAAGAGCATCCTACTGAAGAATGAATGGGTCAACCAGGAAATTAAAGAAGAATTAAAAAAATTCATGGAAACCAATGAAAATGAAAACACAACTATTCAAAATCTTTGGGATACGGCAAAGGCAGTCCTAAGAGGAAAGTATATAGCAATACAAGCCTTTCTCAAGAAACAAGAAAGGTCTCAAGTACACAACCTAACCCTACACCTAAAGGAGCTGGAGAAAGAACAGCAAATAAAGCCTAAACCCAGCAGGAGAAGAGAAATAATAAAGATCAGAGCAGAAATCAATGAAATAGAAATTAAAAGAACAGTAGAACAGATCAACGAAACTAGGAGCTGGTTCTTTGAAAGAATTAACAAGATTGATAAGCCCCTGGCCAGACTTATCAAAAAGAAAAGAGAAATGACCCAAATCAACAAAATCATGAATGAAAGAGGAGAGATCACAACCAACACCAAAGAAATACAAACAATTATAAGAACATATTATGAGCAACTCTATGCCAGCAAATTAGATAACCTGGAAGAAATGGATGCATTCCTAGAGATGTATCAACTACCAAAACTGAACCAGGAAGAAATAGAAAACCTGAACAGACCTATCACCGCTAAGGAAATTGAAGCAGTCATCAAAAATCTCCCAACAAACAAGAACCCAGGGCCAGATGGCTTCCCAGGGGAATTCTACCAAACATTTCAAGAAGAATTAATACCTATTCTTCTGAAACTGTTCCAAAAATAGAAATGGTAGGAAAGCTTCCAAACTCGTTTTATGAGGCCACCATTACCTTGAATCCCAAACCAGTCAAAGACCCCATCAAAAAGGAGAATTACAGACCAATATCCTTGATGAACATGGATGCAAAAATTCTCACCAAAATACTAGGCAATAGGATCCAACAATACTCTAAAAGGATTATTCACCACGACCAAGTGGGATTTATCCCTGGGCTGCAAGCTTGGTTTAACATCTGCAAATCAATCAATGTGATACAATACATTAATAAAAGAAAGAAAAGAACCATATGATCCTCTCAATAGATGCAGAAAAAGCATCTGACAAAGTACAGCATCCTTTCTTGATCAAAACTCTTCAGAGTATAGGGATAGAGGGTACGTAGCTCAATATCATAAAAGCCATCTCTGAAAAACCCACAGCGAATACCATTCTCAATGGGGAAAAACTGAGAGCTTTCCCCCTAATGTCAGGAACACGGCAGGGATGTCCACTATCACCTCTGCTATTCAACGTAGTATTAGAAGTCCTAGCCACAGCAATCAGACAACAAAAAGAAATCAAAGGCATCCAAATCGGCAAAGAAGAAGTCAAACTCCCACTCTTTGCAGATGATATGATACTTTATGTGGAAAACCCAAAAGACTCCACGCCAAAACTGATAGAACTCATACAGGAATTCAGTCAAGTGGCAGGACATATAATCAATGCACAGAAATCAGTGGCATTCCTACTCACCAACAACAAGAAAGAAGAAAGAGAAATTAAGGAGTCGATCCCATTTACAATTGCACCCAAAACCATAAGATACCTAGGAATAAATCTAACCAGAGAGGCCAACGATCTGTACTCAGAAAACTATAAAATACTCATGAAAGAAATTGAGGAAGACACAAAGAAATGGAAAAACGTTCCATGCTCATGGATTGGAAGAACAAATATTGTGAAGATGTCAATGATACCTAGAACAATCTACACATTCAATGCAATCCCCATCAAAATACCATCCACTTTTTTCAAAGAAATGGAACAAATCATCCTAAAATTTGTATGGAACCAGAAAAGTCCCCGAATAGCCAGAGGAATGTTGAAAAAGAAAAGCAAAGCTGGCGGCATCACAATTCCAGACTTCAGGCTCTATTACAAAGCTGTCATCATCAAGACAGTATGGTACTGGCACAAAAACAGGCACATAGATCAATGGAACAGAATAGAGAGCCCAGAAATGGACCCTCAACTCTATGGTCAACTAATCTTCGACAAAGCAGGAAAGAATGTCCAATGGAAAAAAGACAGTCTCTTCAACAAATGGTGTTGGGAAAATTGGACAGCCACATGCAGAAGAATGAAACTGGACCATTTCCTTACACCACACACAAAAATAGACTCAAAGTGGTGGAAAGACCTCAATGTGAGACAGGAGTCCATCAACATCCTAAAGAAGAACACAGGCAGCAACCTCTTCGACCTCAGCCGCAGCAACTTCTTCCTAGAAACATCGCCAAAGGCAAGGGAAGCAAGGGCAAAAATGAACTATTGGGACTTCATCAAGATAAAAAGCTTTTGCAAAGCAAA
>NW_022592755.1:0-2955 GCF_004348235.1 Phoca vitulina
ATATGCTGTCTGCAAGAGACTCATTTTAGACCCAAAGACACCCCCAGATTGAAAGTGAGGGGGTGGAAAACCATTTACCATGCTAATGGACACCAAAAGAAAGCTGGGGTGGCAATCCTTATATCAGACAAATTAGATTTTAAACCAAAGACTGTAATAAGAGATGAGGAAGGACACTATATCATACTTAAAGGGTCTATCCAACAAGAAGATCTAACAATTGTAAATATCTATGCCCCCAATATGGGAGCAGCCAATTATATAAGGCAATTAATAACAAAAGCAAAGAAACACATTGACAACAATACAATAATAGTGGGGGACTTTAACACCCCCCTCACTGAAATGGACAGATCATCTAAGCAAAAGATCAACAAGGAAATAAAGACTTTAAATGACACACTGGACCAAATGGACTTCACAGACATATTCAGAACATTCCATCCCAAAGCAACGGAATACACATTCTTCTCTAGTGCCCATGGAACATTCTCCAGAATAGATCACATCCTCGGTCATAAATCAGGTCTCAACCGGTACCAGAAGATTGGGATCATCCCCTGCCTATTTTCAGACCACAATGCTTTGAAACTAGAACTCAATCACAAGAGGAAAGTCAGAAAGAACTCAAATACATGGAGGCTAAAGAGCATCCTACTGAAGAATGAATGGGTCAACCAGGAAATTAAAGAAGAATTAAAAAAATTCATGGAAACCAATGAAAATGAAAACACAACTATTCAAAATCTTTGGGATACGGCAAAGGCAGTCCTAAGAGGAAAGTATATAGCAATACAAGCCTTTCTCAAGAAACAAGAAAGGTCTCAAGTACACAACCTAACCCTACACCTAAAGGAGCTGGAGAAAGAACAGCAAATAAAGCCTAAACCCAGCAGGAGAAGAGAAATAATAAAGATCAGAGCAGAAATCAATGAAATAGAAATTAAAAGAACAGTAGAACAGATCAACGAAACTAGGAGCTGGTTCTTTGAAAGAATTAACAAGATTGATAAGCCCCTGGCCAGACTTATCAAAAAGAAAAGAGAAATGACCCAAATCAACAAAATCATGAATGAAAGAGGAGAGATCACAACCAACACCAAAGAAATACAAACAATTATAAGAACATATTATGAGCAACTCTATGCCAGCAAATTAGATAACCTGGAAGAAATGGATGCATTCCTAGAGATGTATCAACTACCAAAACTGAACCAGGAAGAAATAGAAAACCTGAACAGACCTATCACCGCTAAGGAAATTGAAGCAGTCATCAAAAATCTCCCAACAAACAAGAACCCAGGGCCAGATGGCTTCCCAGGGGAATTCTACCAAACATTTCAAGAAGAATTAATACCTATTCTTCTGAAACTGTTCCAAAAATAGAAATGGTAGGAAAGCTTCCAAACTCGTTTTATGAGGCCACCATTACCTTGAATCCCAAACCAGTCAAAGACCCCATCAAAAAGGAGAATTACAGACCAATATCCTTGATGAACATGGATGCAAAAATTCTCACCAAAATACTAGGCAATAGGATCCAACAATACTCTAAAAGGATTATTCACCACGACCAAGTGGGATTTATCCCTGGGCTGCAAGCTTGGTTTAACATCTGCAAATCAATCAATGTGATACAATACATTAATAAAAGAAAGAAAAGAACCATATGATCCTCTCAATAGATGCAGAAAAAGCATCTGACAAAGTACAGCATCCTTTCTTGATCAAAACTCTTCAGAGTATAGGGATAGAGGGTACGTAGCTCAATATCATAAAAGCCATCTCTGAAAAACCCACAGCGAATACCATTCTCAATGGGGAAAAACTGAGAGCTTTCCCCCTAATGTCAGGAACACGGCAGGGATGTCCACTATCACCTCTGCTATTCAACGTAGTATTAGAAGTCCTAGCCACAGCAATCAGACAACAAAAAGAAATCAAAGGCATCCAAATCGGCAAAGAAGAAGTCAAACTCCCACTCTTTGCAGATGATATGATACTTTATGTGGAAAACCCAAAAGACTCCACGCCAAAACTGATAGAACTCATACAGGAATTCAGTCAAGTGGCAGGACATATAATCAATGCACAGAAATCAGTGGCATTCCTACTCACCAACAACAAGAAAGAAGAAAGAGAAATTAAGGAGTCGATCCCATTTACAATTGCACCCAAAACCATAAGATACCTAGGAATAAATCTAACCAGAGAGGCCAACGATCTGTACTCAGAAAACTATAAAATACTCATGAAAGAAATTGAGGAAGACACAAAGAAATGGAAAAACGTTCCATGCTCATGGATTGGAAGAACAAATATTGTGAAGATGTCAATGATACCTAGAACAATCTACACATTCAATGCAATCCCCATCAAAATACCATCCACTTTTTTCAAAGAAATGGAACAAATCATCCTAAAATTTGTATGGAACCAGAAAAGTCCCCGAATAGCCAGAGGAATGTTGAAAAAGAAAAGCAAAGCTGGCGGCATCACAATTCCAGACTTCAGGCTCTATTACAAAGCTGTCATCATCAAGACAGTATGGTACTGGCACAAAAACAGGCACATAGATCAATGGAACAGAATAGAGAGCCCAGAAATGGACCCTCAACTCTATGGTCAACTAATCTTCGACAAAGCAGGAAAGAATGTCCAATGGAAAAAAGACAGTCTCTTCAACAAATGGTGTTGGGAAAATTGGACAGCCACATGCAGAAGAATGAAACTGGACCATTTCCTTACACCACACACAAAAATAGACTCAAAGTGGTGGAAAGACCTCAATGTGAGACAGGAGTCCATCAACATCCTAAAGAAGAACACAGGCAGCAACCTCTTCGACCTCAGCCGCAGCAACTTCTTCCTAGAAACATCGCCAAAGGCAAGGGAAGCAAGGGCAAAAATGAACTATTGGGACTTCATCAAGATAAAAAGCTTTTGCAAAGCAAA
>NW_022592756.1:0-2952 GCF_004348235.1 Phoca vitulina
GACCCTCGGAAGATTTGAGTAGCTCATTCTCTTTAGGGGGAAAAACATAAAAACCTGCTACATAGCTGAAGGGAAGTTAAATAAAAGATTTAATATGTGTATTTCTGACTTTTTTTTTCAAAACCTCAAAGGTACTCAGTTTGAGAATCAGGCAGTGTGGTATGATATTTTGATCCAAATTCTATTCTCTCCAGACCAGGAGCTAATTTTCAATTATAAGAACCACGGGAAAGGGGATTTCCACTTTGGAGAAGATGGACTCTTCCCAATATTTTTCAATATGGACTCTTCTCAATATTTTTCTCTGTTCCTCTTACTAAGTACAACTAAAAATCCTGGATGTCTTCTCTATTTAAAGGAGAAACAGAAAAATCCACAAATACAGTTGGAGACTTCAACACCCCTGTCAACACTTGATGAAACAACTCAACAGAAAATCAGCAAGTATAGAGAATACAAGATACCCTCAACCAATAGGATCTAATTGACATTTATACAATACTCCACCCAGCAACTGCAGAACCCACATTTTTTTAATTGCCTGTGAGACGCGTATCAAGATAGACCATATTCTGGGACATAAAACAAACCTCAACAAGTTTAGAAGAACTGCAGTGATACAGAGTGTGCTGTCTGACCACAACAGCATGAAACTAGAAATCACTCATGGAAAGAAAACAGGAAAATCTTCAAACACTTAGAAACTAAAAACACACTTCTAAATAATACATGGATCAAAGAGGATGTCTCAAGGGGAAAAAAAAAAAACAAACATTAACCTGCATGAAATTATGTAAACCCCTCATTCCTTCTTTTCAGCTCTCTGGGGTATGAGGGCAGCTGTCTCATTCTATGTTTCTGGAAGATTCCATGCCCAATGAGCCTTCGAATGGTAGAGACACCATGGCCCCAATACTGACTCTCAGTGGGCACTTTTTTCCATATTACCACATGCAATAATTACATCAGTTATTTAAATATTTAAATGTGGCTTTCAGAATCCTGTTTCTTAAGAGAAAAGAAATTTGATTATCTTCAGCCACACCTCAGCCAGATAGACAACCCCAGATAGCCACTGCTGTTCTGTCCCCTTAGATTATACTGCCTTCAAGACACTCCTGGATCCCACACTGTAGATCACTGGGTGTGAGGACACTTGGTTTTATACAGTGGAGACCAACTCTGCCTATGGAGACTTGGTAACTTCCAGAACTGATGGGAAGCTGGGTAACCAGGCTTTGAAACTCAGCTAGGACGAGGAGAGACCAGACAACAGGAAGTATAAGCATCTCCTTCCACAGAACTATCCTTTTAGGACATCTCCACCAGCAGCACTATCACTAGACCTCAACATCACCATTGCAGGACTCTGGATGTTGCCATAGTGCCCCCACCCCCGAATAATGTTCCAACTCTCTCTACAGGACACGACCACTCATTTAGGAATAAACGTCCCAGACAAGAACATCCATCTGGCCCCCATGCCACCAAATCAGGATTCACAACTGCATTTACTTGCTTTCACCCTAATAATTATGCTGTCTTGTTTCCCAAGGATGGCCTTTAAGATCTCGGTAAATTCGAAGTGTGGAGGTAAATGATGGGTGGATAGAGGAGATGAAATTGATGGGCTAAAGAAGGTGGATTAAAAATAATCTATTATTAAACTCTTTATTTGCCTCTACCCATTGATTGGCAGAAGGGATGGAATGCCCAGGCCAAATTTTATGGTGAAATTTACTGTATTACTTTACTGAAAAGACCAGGAGTAGATCTGACTTTAATTGATAATTAATCAAGAGTTCAACGGTCCAGACCCTGGTTTTTGTCTGCTTCTCAGAATCCATCCCCTCACCTACACCTCAGACTCAGTCTTCTACTCCACATGGTGACAAGAAACCTGCTGCTTCCCTGGGGTCCTGGTCCTCTCAGCTTTAAGCCAAGTAATAAGGGGAAGAAGGGTCTCAAGGGTCTCTTTCATTTGAGTTCAGCAAACCCTCAGTGTTTCTCACTATGTTAGCCCCAGACACATTCCCTAAACCTTAACCTGTCACCACAGTCAATATGATGTTCTGCATTGATTGGCCAGGCTGGTCCAATTCCTAACTTTTGGAGGGGTCTAGAGCAAGATTATAAGTAGAGGCCCATATAATATATGTCAAATTATTTTAAAATTATAAATCAAATGACATGTTAAATAAAATATATTCTACCCTCTTAACAATATACTTTAACAATAACCTGGGAGGAAGGTCTGCATTTAGAATTCTCAGACTCCTTAGAGGCCTGCTCTGGAATATGGGCATCATGGAAAAGGGTAGCCCAAAGCCTGATGAATTTGCTTTCCTTTCTTGTCTCTGGCCTACGGCCTGATGAATTCTCTTTTTTTCTTGGCTCTAGCCTGTAGCCATATGTACACATGTGGTCACTCTGGCATGCACATCCATACTTGGTCCACAATGCCACAAACAGCTAGCTATTAACCACCCAGGTGAGCACATACCAGCTGCCTTGTCTGCTCTCAGGAGAGGGAAGAGGCCACCATGTGACTTGGAAACAGGTAGAGATGTTTAAGCTGATCATTTTGGGATCCTGGATACTTAGATCTAGAACATGGACAAAAATGGGAAGTGGGGGGTCCTGTTGGGCATATCAACTGGGCTCAGTGTATTCTCCACAGTGCAGATGAATATGATGCAGGAAGGCTGAAGCAGGACCCAAGATAGGGTCCTACTTGCACAGATCTGGGGGCAGTGCTGAGCAGAGGGTCAGCTTCTTGTCCTTCCTTCTAGCCAGGAGTGAAATCAACACCACAGGAAGCACAGGGCCATTGAATGAAGATCTAGGAGTGGTCCTCCAGAAAGAAATTAGAGATCGCCCTCAGACTTTGGATAAATGGATAGCGGGTGGCCAGGAAATAGCAAACGCCAACTGCACGCATGACTTTAAATA
>NW_022592757.1:0-2952 GCF_004348235.1 Phoca vitulina
CGCATTTCCAAAGTGTGACCAGCTGTGTCCTCACCACCTGCCTTGGGGACCTGAGCATGACTGCCCAGGACAGGGCCAGGGTAGTGGAGCACTGGATCCAGGTGGCCCAGGTATGCTGGGGTAGTTCCAGTGGAGTCCCACTCTGGATCCTGGGGAACTGCCTCTTCACCTTCTCAGTTCTATGGTCTGAGCCCCTCCAGAGTCCGTAGGCCTTTCTTGCCAGAGGCACACTGACTTTGACTCACATGTCCTGGTGGTGGCCTTCCTACTCGGCTTCTTCTTTGAATTAAACAAAATCCTCCTCCTTGAAAGGGGAACCCTCCTACACTGTTGGTGGGAATGCAAGTTGGTGCAACCACTCTGGAAAACAGTATGGAGGTTCCTCAAAAAGTTGAAAATAGAGCTACCATACGATCCAGCAATTGCACTACTGGGCATTTACCCCAAGATACAAATGTAGGGATCCGAAGGGGTATTTGCACCCCGATGTTTATAGCAGCAATGTCCACAATAGCCAAACTGTGGAAAGAGCCAAGATGTCCATCGACCGATGAATGGATAAAGAAGATGTGGTATATATATACAATGGGATATTATGCAGCCATCAAAAAGAATGAGATCTTGCCATTTGCAACGACGTGGAGGGAACTGGAGAGTGTTACGCTGAGCGAAATAAGTCAATCAGAGAAAGACATGTATCATATGACCTCACTGATATGAGGAATTCTTAATCTCAGGAAACAAACTGAGGGTTGCTGGAGTGGTTGATGGGGTGGCTGGGTGATAGACATTGGGGAGGGTATGTGCTATGGTGAGGGCTGTGAATTGTGCAAAGCTGTTGAATCACAGATCTGTACCTCTGAAACAAATAATGCAATATATGTTAAGAAAAAAAAGAAAAAGAAGAAGAAGACAATAGTAGGAGGGGAAGAATGAAGGGGGGGAATCGGAGGGGGAGACGAACCGTGAGAGACGATGGACTCTGAAAAACAAACTGAGGGTTCTAGAGGGGAGGGGGCTGGGAGGATGGGTTAGGCTGGTGATGGGTATTAAAGAGGGCACGTTCTGCATGGAGCACTGGGTGTTATGCACAAACAATGAATTATGGAACACTACATCAAAAACTAATGATGTAATGTATGGTGATTAACATAACAATAAAAAGTACCCCCCCCCAAAAAAAAATCCTCCTCCCTGTGAATGTTACTCTTCTGGCCCTAAATGTGCACTTCCAGGGCTCCATCTCATCTGGGGGGGGGGGGGGGGGGGGGGGGGGTTTAAACTGAGGGGACTGAAGCTAGAGCAAATAGGGCTCTAGCTCCCCACCTCACAGCTCATCCTCTTTCCTCCCCAGGAGTGCCAAATTCTGAAGAACTACTCCTCTTTGCATGCCATTCTCTCTGCTCTGCAGAACACCTCGATTTGCCGTCTGAAGAACACATGGCAGAAGGTTTCCAGGTAGATGGGCCTCTCTCCACAGATTGGACCGGGATGGATTAGGGATCTCTCATACGTCTGTCGTTGCTCCATCAGTCAGCTGGGAACTCCTGGGAGGCCGCAAACCCTGTGGACAGAGACTGGGCTGATGTTGGGGTCTTTAGCCCCTCTGGGTCCTCAGTCCACCAGTTCTGCTTCAGGAATCAGTTTCTTTATATGTCAGATACTAGGTTGATTTAAGTTGGAGATTTTCAAGTGTTTACAGCAACTGAACCGTATGCCCAGAGAAAACCAAAACTAGGCAACACAGAGAAGCTTAATACAAATGTGAATAGAGGCCTCAGGTGACCACCATGAAAGCCCCCCTCCCCAGTCACAAGGAGACCTTAGTGCACAAAGGAACCCAGTGAAAATACTCATTCAGATGAAGCTTTTGGTTCTGAAATAAAAGGGACTTGCACTCAAGTACCCCACGTTATTCCTAAATTTTTCTTTTTTCTTTCGTCTCTTCTCAGGAAGAGCTACAAAAAATTTAAGAAGCTCCAAAGCCAAGACAAGTCACTCAGCAGGGAACTGATGACCAGGGTAGAGTGGAGGCTGGGGGTCTGGAAAGAGAGGAGGACTGAGAGGGAAGGGGGACTGGGCAGGATGTGGTTTTGTTAGTTTCTCACGTAATGATTTAGATTTTCTGGACTAACAGGAAGAGGGACCTGTGTGGCCTACGGGCAAGTGGGGGCGGGGGTCCAGCTTGAAGTACAGGAGTCTCTGGTCATAGGTATAGTGGTGTTGGCTGGGCTGTCCAGCTGGCAACGTTAGCAAGTCTCCTGCTTCCGTGAGGGCCCATCCTGCTGGCACTAATGAGTGGATGGGATGGTTAGGGAGTCCTCTCTTTCCTAGACCAGCCCACTGTGCTCTCAGAAAGCCGGGACTGTGCTTTTTCTTCTGTTTTTGCAACACCTCCAAGGGGAGGGCATCTCCCGGGGGATTCCCATGGACCAGGTGGACAAAAAGGCTTCCCAGGCTTGGGTCCAAGTGGCTGGGCCAGAGACAGATGTGTGTCCCTTCTGTGACTCCACACCGTGCCCCTATGGCAGCCACTGCTATTCACTCGCTGGCTATTTCTCACCTGAGTGTCCAGTTGACAATGACATATGCCCTCAGTGGCTGATGAGGAGGGTCTGGGGGAAATGATAGTTTCGCAGTGGGTAGTGGGTCCTTCCTTCATCAGAAGCTTCATGTAAATGGGGAAACAAAGTGTCCTGTCATCCTCTTCTCTGTCAGTCAGAGGTAGCGCTTTCAGGGTTCCCTTCCTGAGTGAATGAAGAAAGACTGCTCAGTTGAGGAATGCCCTGAGGAGTTGTTGCTTGGGGGAGGTGAAATCTTTGGCTTTGCCTTGGTTCTGGTCTGGATGCAGAGACTCCAGATCGGCTAAGGCTGGCAGGAGCTGCTTAACCAGACTTTGAGAACACCCCATCCCTCTCCATCTGTGGCTTGCTCCAGGTAGGGGCCTGGACA
>NW_022592758.1:0-2049 GCF_004348235.1 Phoca vitulina
CTGTAGAGAACCCGTGCCTCAGCAAAGATCGCCCTTCCTGAGCGTTAACTTCATCTATTGTGTGTTTTTGTGAAAGCATGAGAAATGGAACCTAAACGTAACTCGGAGTGAGAAGCAGGCCAGAAGGAAGGCTGCTGTCGACTCACCTCTTGTTTGAGGAGATTAGCACTGCTGTACCCTGTGTGCCTGGATGCCTAGTTACCAGGCTACTAACACCAAGAATCAATCCTATAGAGTGACTGCGCTTGAGTTAACATTGCCGTTCCTGAAGCAGGAGGAATTTGACACTGCTCGTGTACGAGAGACTGGGCAAAGGGTCCCAGACGTGAAATGGAGTGAGAAACAGGCCGGTGCGGAAGGCAGCTCTCAAGTCACCTCTGGTTGATGAGGCTAGTGCCCTTGCCCCGGGGGTGCCTGCAGGCCTAAAGCCAACCACCTAACTCAAAGGAACAACTCTGTAGGGAATTCCTGCTTCGGCTAAAAGAGCCATGCCTCAGGGTGGACGCATTTTGCTGTGTGCATGCGTGAGCGCACTGCAAGTGAGTCCAAAACCATTTTCCTTGTGAGACCCAGGCCCCGGAAGAAGCCAGAACACGACTCCCCACTTGCTCCATGAAGCTAGTACCGCGGCCCCACTTTTGCATGGAAGTCTAATAGCTAGCTTTCTAACTCGGAGGAAAAACCCTGTAGAGAAACCGTGCTTTAGTTACCGTCGACCTCTGTGTGGGCGAAGCAGTTTAGGGTGTACTGTGGCTGAGAGCCTGGGGACGGTTTCCATTTCGTAATATCGGGGGAGAGAGAGGCCGGTACATAAGGCAGCTCTAAACTCACTACATGGTTATGGGGCTAGTTCCGTTGCCCCGTGGGTGTGTGCTGGCTTAAACACAACCACCTAACTCGAAAGAAAAACTCAGTACAGAATCTGTGCTTCAGCTAAAACAGCTGCTCCTGAGGGTGGAAGCTTCTTTCGTGTGTGTGCGTGAGAGCACTGCAAGGGAGTCGCAAACCTAATTCGGAGGGAGCCTCAGGCAGCTGCAGAAGGCAGCACACGACTCCTCACTTATTTCGTGAAGCCAGCACTGCGGCCCCAATTTTGCATGGAGGTCTAATAGCTAGCGTTCTAACTCGAAGAAACAACACTGTAGAGAAACCGTGCTTTAGCTGTCATCGACCTCTCTGTGGGCGAAGCAGTTTGGGGTGTACTGTGGCTGAGAGCTTGGGGACGGTTTCAATATCGTAATATCGGGGGAGAGACAGGCCGGTACAGAAGGCAGCTCTCAACTCACATCATGGTTATGGGGCTAGTACCGTTGCCCAGGCTGTGTGTGCCGGCTTAAACACAGCCACCTAACTCGAAGGAAAAACTCGGCTAGAGCCTGTGCTGCAGGTAAAACAGCTGCTCCTGAGGGTGGCAGCATTTTGTTGTGTGCGTGCGTGAGAGCACTGCAAGGGAGTCCAAAGCTTTTTGCGAGTGAGACTCAGGCCCCAGCGAAAGGCAGAACACGACTCCCCATGTGTTTCATCAAGCTCGCACGGCAGCCCCACTTTTGCATGGAAGGCTAATAGCTAGCGTTCTAACTCGAAGAAACAACACTGTAGAGAAACCGTGCTTTAGCTACCGTCGACCTCTCTGTGGGCGAAGCAGTTTAGGTGTACTGTGGCTGAGAGCCTGGGGACGGTTTCCATTTCATAATATCCGGGGAGAGACAGGCCGGTACAGAGGGCAGCTCTCAACTCACTACATGGTTATGGGGCTAGTTCCGTTGTCCATGGTGTGTGTGCAGGCTTAAACACAGCCACCACTCGAAGGAAAACTCGGTTGAGAGCCTGTGCTTCAGGTAAAACAGCTGCTCCTGAGGGTGGCAGCATTTTGTTGTGTGCGTGTGTGAGAGCACTGCAAGGGAGTCCAAAGCTTTTTGCGAGTGAGACTCAGGGCCCAGCGAAAGGCAGAACACGACTCCCCATGTGTTTGACCAAGCTAGCACGGCAGCCCCACATTTGCATGGAAGTCTAATAGCTAGCGTTCTAACTCGAAGAAACAACACTGTA
>NW_022592758.1:2149-2951 GCF_004348235.1 Phoca vitulina
ACCGTCGACCTCTCTGTGGGCGAAGCAGTTTAGGGTGTACTGTGGCTCAGAGCCTGGGGACGGTTTCAATATCGTAATATCGGGGGAGAGACAGGCCCGTACAGAAGGCAGCTCTCAACTCACATCATGGTTACGGGGCTAGTACCGTTGCCCAGGCTCTGTGTGCCGCCTTAAACACAGCCACCTAACTCGAAGAAAAAACTCGGCTGAGAGCCTGTGCTGCAGGTAAAAGAGCTGCTGCTGAGGGTGGCAGCATTTTGTTGTGTGCGTGCGTGAGAGCACTGCAAGGGAGTCCAAAGCTATATACGAGTGTGAGTCAGACCCTAGTACTGCGGCCCCACTTTTGAATGGAAGTCTTATAGCGAGCTTTCTAACTTGAAGAAACAACACTGTAGAGAAACCGTGCTTTAGCTACCGTCCACCTCTCTGTGGGCGAAGCAGTTTAGGGTGTACTGTGGCTGAGAGCCTAGGGACAGTTTCCATTTTGTAAAATCGGGGGAGAGACAGGCCGGTATAGAAGGCAGCTCTCAACTCACATCATGGTTATTGGGCTAGTACCGTTGCCCTGGGTGTGTGTGCAGGCTTAAAGACAGCCACCTAACTAGAAGGAAAAACACGGTAGAGGATCCGTGCTTAAGCTAAAACAGCCGATCCTGAGGGTAGAAGCATTTGGTTGTGTGCCTGCGTGAGAGGACTGCAAGGGAGTCCAAAGCTTTTTGCGAGTGAGACTCAGGCCCCTGGGAAAGGCAGAACACGACTACCCATGTGTTTGACCAAGCTAGCACGGCAGCCCCACATTTGC
>NW_022592759.1:0-2949 GCF_004348235.1 Phoca vitulina
TCCCAACCCAGATGGGATCCTCCGGGGGACTCGCCCTGTGGCCTCACGTGACAGAGCAGCCCCAGAAACCGCGCCGTGGAGGAAGCAGCCCTGAAGTGGTGTAGGTTGGCAGGGACTGAAAAGCGAGAGGACAAAACTCAAGGTGTGAGGCTTTTCAGGCTCCGGGACAAGCGTGTTTCCCGACGGGTCCTCTCTGGACGGGCTGCCTGCTCTGTGTGCCCGCTGGGCCGCGTGGGTCTGAAGTGGGGCCCCGGGACGGGGGGGCAGCTGCCAAGAACGGTCACCAAAAGCAGGGACCCAACCAATGCCTAGAACAATGGGGAACCTGCTAAAGAAATTCTTCAAGGTGTGGCCGGGGTTTCCCCCCCCGCCGTGCACTGGTCAACTTGGAGACCTCTGACGGTGGAGCCACGGGTCCTCCAGGCCTACACCCCACCCCTGGTAGAGCCCTCACACTGAGGGTTTAGGGGGATGGGAGCTGCCCCAGGTAAAAGCACCGGAGATTCTCACAGCGCCTACCTGAACTTCAGATGCTCCTCAGTTACTTGTGTGCGTCTGGTGTCTTCCCAGAACCATGACCCAGTGCCGGATGCGGGCGCCCGGCCGCGGGGCACGGGGAGTCCTGCTGAGGGTGGCGTGGTGGGGGAGGCCCCTGAAGGGCCCCAGAAGAGGCAGGAGACAAGGAAGACAACAGGACAGGGCTTCCTAAGGAGGACGACGGAAGGGTCAAAGGATCGCAGAGACCCTTGGGAAAGTTCAGAGGCCCTGGAGATGTTGGCTGAAACACTGTCATTAGGTCAGAAAAGTAGTGTCACAACGCCCCAGTCAGCACTGGATGATCTACTCTTCGTTGCTTCCAGGAATCAGTGTGTATGGGCCCTTAGAACTCACATTGCGTTAAGTCTAGCATATACTTACTTTTCATCAATTTTCAGGACTAGATTTTTCTGGAGGATGTGCTGAGCATGGGTGTCTCCATTCTTTTCTTTGTGCAACTGGCCTCTGTTTTCAGGAGCAGATTCCTGGTGCTCATCACCTCTGTTAGCCCTGAGGACTGCCCCCTGTCACCTCCCACAGTGGACCTGAGTGCCATGTGGGCAGGGACCACGTGGGCTGGGGATGGAGTCACGGATGGGGTCCCAGTGCTCAGTACAGAGTAGGGACCCCAGATCCTCTGTTGAATGAGAGAGGAAGGGGGAAAGGAAAGAGGAAGGGGGGAGGGAGGGAGGAATGGGTGGAGGGAAAGAGGGAGGGAGGGAAACCAAGGAAGACGGGCCCATCCATCAGGAACCCTTATTTGGGATGAGGTCCGAGGGCATCACAGCCCGGGCCCTGGATGGTGGCCCAGGGCCCATGCAACTGTCCTCCCAGTGCTGACCTTCCTTCTCCTTGGCCCTCTGTCATCCTGGTTCCTCTCCACCTCCTCCTCAAACAATTCTGAATGTTCTCAGGAGCAGGGTGGCAGGAGGGGGTCTCAGGAGGGGCTGCCCGGATCCTGTGCCCTGGACGACACAGTGACAGTAGCTATAGGGCATTCTATCCTGAGGACTGGGACCGAGGATCCCGTCCATCTCCTTGGGCATTAGCATTGGTCCATTCCCTGCTCTCTCCACCACCGCTGTGCTGAACACTCCTGAAAACACATCTGTGAAAAACCGAGCCAGAGTTTCCGGGCGTGAGTCCCAGGACGAGCGTGCTAGGTGATGGGTGCCCCTGCGGCCTGGGACGGGTGCTGCTCACTGTTCTCCCAGACAGGGGTGCCCGTCCCCCTTCTCTCCAGGGGACCTCCACTTCCTCACGTTCTCCCCAGGGCTGCTGGTCCCCAGACCAGACACCTGCCAGTCTGAGGGTGACCAGCGCTGCCTCCATAGGGTTTCCTTTGCCAGAGTCCTTCCCCGGGAGCTCCCGCATCTCTGACTCCCCCCGTGCCTGTCCCCCACCCCCCCTTCAACTTTCATGGGTTTGGTCTCTGTCCCTGTGGAACCCAGTGACTTGGAGCCTTGTTTGGACCAGAGGCATGGGAAACCTTTCTCTGGTCTTGGGTTGTGAGCAATGCTTTGGCCCTTTGGGGTGTGTCTTCCAGCCTTCTGCATTTCCCTGGTTTGTCTGTGGGTCACAGGAGGAACCAGCCCTTTCCTGTCTGGGGTCAGGCTGAGGTGTCCCAGCAGGAATAGGGGTCTCCGCCCCGAGATTGTGTCCCTATTTACCAAAGGGGGCTCTATGAGTACATCTCATCTGTAATCCATCGGGGCTTTCAACATCAAATAAGGAAAATTCTATGTCAAGTCAACACAGAAAAGAATGAGTCCCCTTTGAAAATAGGGGGGCAGACACAAAGGCCCGTACTGTGTGATTCCACGTACAGGAAACATCCAGAACAGGTAAAGGAACAGAGAGAGAAAGCAGCTTAGGGGTTTCCAGGGAGGCCTTCTGGTTTGGGGACTCCTTTGGGGAAGCAGATATTCCACAGCAATGTTCTGTGGTGTGGTGGCCCAGCGTTGGGAATGTACTTCATGCTCAGGACTTGTTCAACTGAAAACAATTAATTTTATTTAAAATAAATAATAAACAGCATATAGGACATGGAAAGATAATATAACAGTGAATATGTACCAGAGAGAAAGAACATAGGGGGATGGGATGAAACAATCTGGCGGGGTGTCGGGGTCGGGTGATGGAGCTAAGGGTAATTGTACAAGGAGCTCTCCTCGCGAGGATGTGGGCTCTGGATGTGGTTCTGGGAGCCCTGCAGGAGCAGGAGGAGGGGCAGGGCCAGATGCAAGAGCAGGGCCAGATGCAAGAGCAGGGCCAGGGGCAGGATCGACGGTAGGAGCTGGGTCAGGGGCAAGTACAGGAGCCCAGGCAGGGCCAGGGGAAGGGGCAGTGGCCCTGGAAAGAAGGGGAAGGGGCATCGGCTCTGGCAGGGGCAGGGGCAGGGGCAGGGGCAGG
>NW_022592760.1:0-2949 GCF_004348235.1 Phoca vitulina
TGTTTATGTAGAATTTTTAGAAAGTGTACAATTCAGTGATTTTTGGCGTAGTCACAGAGTTGAACAACCATCACCACTCTGATCCCAGAACCTTTTGATTATCGAAAGTCTGTATACATTAATGCAACAGCCAGTCCCCAGTCCTCCCTCTCTCCAGCCCCTGGCCATCACCACTCATCTACTTTCTGTCTCTATGGATTTGCCTCTTCTGAACATTTCATATAAATAGAATCATCCGTTCTGTGGCTTTTTGGGTCTGGCTTTTTTGCAGAGGATCAGGTTTCTAGGTCCCATTCGCGTTGTACCAGGCGTCAATACCTTATTGCTTTTCATGGCTGAGTCATACTCCAGCTCGTATCACATATTTTGGTTATCCATTCATTCGTTTATTTGGGTCGTTTTCCACTTTGGGGCTGTTTGGAATAACGCTGCTATGCACCGGTGTCTCTTGATCCCGTTACACTTTTGTGTATTTAAGTTTCACAGCTCTCGGTGGCTTATTTAACGTGCATACTTCTTACCCTGTCCCCTAGAATATAAGCTGCAGGCGGGCGGTGGTCTTGTTCATCTTGCATATTGCTGTATTCCCAGAGCCTTAAATAGTGCCTGGCACAGAGTAGGCAGTAGATGTTTGTTCAGTGAATGAATGAATGAATGAATGGGAGCAATTGCTATTCTCTTGTCTCTTGGAGGACTCCATCTTTTCCTCTAATTCACGTGGGACCCTTGCTGTGTTCCCTGTATCTCACATCTGACACTTCTCGCCGCCTGTAGTTCTCCATTATCTCATTGCCCCGTGAGCGACCACTCCCCCAAGCTCGGGGCCTCTGTTACCCTAACCATCTCGGACTTGAATGTGCAGCAGAAAACGCAGGTGGCCTGGGCCCTGGAGTTTCTGAGTCAGTGGGTCTGGGTGGTTCTGAAAATTTGCATTTTAACATGTACTTCGGGGGAGGGTTTTGCTCTTGGTTGGCAGACCACTATCTGAGAATCGGTGCTCTAGGGGGTAAATTTCAGCAGGCGCACTGGGCCTGTTGAGTTCAGAAGCGGTATGTGTGGGCCTCACTCAAAGCTCACCTTGCTTCTCTTTCTCCCTTGATGGGGATTCAGAGGGTTGTGGTTTGTTAAGAGCATCCTGATGGATCTGAGATCATGGCAGTATTGCTTGTGGGGGTGGACCCTGGAGAGGAGGCATGGATGAGGATGCTTACTGCAGGGTTGTGTACGGAGGTAGGGGGTGGCGCTGACCATCTAGGTTCCCCTAACCAGAGAAATGGAGAAGCAGGGCTGATACTCTGCCGCTTCACCGTGAAACCACGGCATGAAGGACATTCACATTTCTCAATAGGGCTAGCTCTCAGGTTGTGCAAAGAGAAAGAAACAATGAGGCTTATGGCAAAAACACTGCTCATGTCAAAGATACACAGCTGTGCAATGATATCTGCAACAGTCTATACCGTTCCAGGAGAATCCTATCTAAATAAAGATCCGACGGAGAGCAGGTGAAGAGGAGTAAATGTGTTGGTGAGGTCTGACCTTAGGAGTGATATCTGACAGCTGTCTCTGTTCTGTTCTGTGTGCAAACATTGAGCTGCTTGGCTAAGGTTACGTCTAATTGTGAAGGTCACTGTTCCGGTTGAATTGGGTGCCGGCCCTGCCCCCATCCCCTCCCCCCCATTAAAACAAGTCTTTTTTAAAGTCCTGATCTTGTGGTCCTGGGAATGTGACTTGATTTAGACATAGGGTCGTTGCAGATGTCGTGATTTAAGACAAGGTTATCCTGGAGCAGGGTGGGCCTCTAACCCGATATGACTGGTGTCCTTAAAAGACAGAGACTGTGGGAGACACACCAGGGGAAGATGGAGATTTCTAGCAACCGGCAGAAGCCAGGACGAGTCAAGGGAGGAGGCCCCCTGTAGGTTTCCGAAGGGGTGTGGCCCTGCCAACATCTTGATTTTGGATTTCTGGCCTCCAGAACTGTGAGACCATAATTTGTGTGGTTCGAAGCCATCTGGTTTGTGGTACATTGTTCTAGCAGTCCCGGGAAACTAATACAGTCCCTTCACACCTCTCTCCTTGTTTTCTTATTTGTCGAATAATAGTAAAAAATATCAACCCTTGGGTGAGCGTCAGCGAGATTAAACATGATGATAAATGGGAAGGGCCCAAAACACAGTAGGTGACTCGGGTTGTATGCTTTCCCTTCATCCCAGCTACTGATTAAGAGGGGCACCAACAAGGGGCGTGGCTGGATCACACCAAATCCTCCCTAGCTGCAGGAAACCCAGTTCACGCAGGATACAGAGCTCTGCGTAGGCTCTGGCTCAGCCCTGTACAACTGGCTGTGTGACCTTCAGCAGGTTAATTCACCTCTCTGAGCCTTTGTTTGCTCATCTGCAAAGAAGGAGTAATAAACCTCAGAAGGTGTTCGTATGCTACTTAGTTGAATTAAGGCTTGTAACGTGATTAGCATGGGGGCCGGCTTATGGTAAGTACTCCATAAATGTTACTTATTGCTGATAGTGGGCCATTGCTGTACATGAAGCGTGGGCTCTAGCGTTAGCTATGAAGGGGGACTAAGTTTATGGGGTGCAGACATACTAGATTCTTCACTGAATCCTCTCAACAACTCTGCAAGGTGGGTGATACTGCTCTTACGTAGCTATTGTGAGGAGCACGTGGACTGTTTTGCACAAAGTCCTTATGTAACCTCTAATTGCAGTGACCATTTTACTCCCTTACGTCCTTTTTTGCCCTCCCACCCCTAACGAGAATGGCAGCTCGTGGAGTCAGGGGCCTCGTCTTCATAAGCCCAGTGCTCCGAGCACAGCAGATGCCAGTCATTGTGTTTGGAATGAACAGATTTAAATTCTTTCTTCTTTCAGGGCCCTTGCAGATGTCATGAGCCCACAGGGCCACTGCAACACTGACCACATGGAGAGGGACCTC
>NW_022592761.1:0-2949 GCF_004348235.1 Phoca vitulina
TCTGTCTCTGTCTCTGTCAAATAAATAAATAAAATCTTTAAAAAAAAAAAAAAAAGAAAAAAATTAAAAATTTCTGTTTCATAGGCCATTATCAATAAAGTAAAAAGTCAATTCACAGAATGGTAGAAAATATTTGAAAATCATACATCTGCCAAGGGATTTGTTTTATGTATTTATAATATATACACGACTCTTACAATTCAAAAATTAAAAAAAAAAAGAATCTAGATTCTTTAACTAACTAAATAACTCAATTTAAAAATGGACAAGGGAGGGGCGCCTGGGTAGCTAAGTCAATTAAGCCTCTGCCCTTGGCTCAGGTCATGATCTCCGTCCGGGTCCTGGGACAAGCCCCGTGTCGGGCTTCCTGCTCAGTGGGAGTCTGCTTCTCCCTTTCCCTCTGCCCTTCTCCCCGACCCTGCTTGTGCTCTCTCTCTCTCACATAAATAAAATCTTTAAAAATAAAAAAAAAATTAAAAATGATAAATAAATAAATAAAAATGGACAAAGGACCTCAACAGTCATTTCTCTAAAGAAGATACAAAAATGGTCAATAACCACATGAAATGATGCTCAACAGCATTTACCATTAGGGAAGGCAAATCTAAGGCACAATGAGATACCACTTTGTATGAAACAGGATGGTTATAAACAAACAAACAAACAAACAAAAAAACAGGTAAGTGTTGGTGAGGATGCAAACAAAATGGAATACCTGTACATTACAATGTTAATGCAAAATAGTGCAGGTACTGTGAAAAACAGTCTGACAGTTTCTCAAAATGTTAAATATATAGTTACCATATGACCCAGCAACCCACTCCTACAGGTACACCCAAGAGAAATGGGAACATACATCCACAAGTATGGAAAAACTTGTATAAAGATGTTCATAGCAGCATTATTCTATATTGAAAATTGTTTTTAAAAAATGGAAAGAACTGGCGTGACTGGGTGGCTCAGTCGGGTAAGCGTCTACCTTTGGCTTGGGTCATGATCCTGGGGTCCTGGGATTAAGCCCCATGTCTGGCTCCCGGGGAGTCTGCTTCTCCCTCTCCCTCTGCCTCCATCCCCCGCTCGTGCTCTTTCTGTCATGCTGTCTCTCTCTCTCAAATGAATAAATAAAATCTTAAAAAATAAATAAATAAAAAATGGAAAGAACTCAAATGACCAACAACTGATCAGCAGATGAACTGAGAAATAAAACATGGTATTATCCACACAGTGGAATATTACTTGGCAACAAAAAGGGATGGAATGCCGATACATGCTACAACTTGAATAAGCCTCAAAAACATGCCACATAAAAATGACCAAAAAAACCCCACATATTGTATGATTCCACTTAAATAAAACATCCAGAATAGAAAAATCTATAGATAGAAAGTGGATTAGTAGTTGCCACTGAAAGGGGGTGGAGGTGGGGAGGGAAGTGGGGGTGGGAATGTTAAAGGGTATGGGGTTTCTTTTTGGGATGATAAATATTCCCTAAAATCAATGGTGGTGATGGTTGTACAACTCTTGAGTAAACTTTAAAGAAAAAATTTAATTGTACATTTTAAATGTGTGACTTGTGGGGCACCAGGGTGGCTCAGTCAGTTAAGTATCTGACTCTTGATCTCGGCTCAGGTCATGATCTCAGGGTTGTGAGATTGAGCCTGCGTCAGGCTCCACACTGGGCATGGACCCTGCTTGAGACTCTCTCTCCCTCTCCCCCCTACCCTCCACCCCCGCACTCACGTGCGCTCTCTCTAAAAAAATAAATAAATGTGTGGCTTGTATGGTTTGTGAATTATGTCACAATGCCTTAAAAAAAATACCATAGTACTTCTTAATCCAAAATTGATGCTATGTCAACATGTATCTTTTGTTTATCAATGCCAAACATAAGTTTTTGAACATGAATCGTCAATTAAGAACACAGTTGTTTTAATGAAAAGATATAATGTACCAAGCAGATATTTTAGATGACTTACAAATGTAAGTAAAATCTTAAAGTCTTCCGTATAGGACAATTCCCCACTTCTTTCTTCTTTGTGAAGGAAACCTGATGTATAATGAGGAATATTTACTACCCTAAGTGGATTAAAAAATAGAAGACCTAAGATTAAAAATTCAAAAGACTACAGTGTGGTGATGTTTACCCCAATTAGATTACATTTCCATTACTTTTATGCAGTTCAATGCTACACATTTAGGTGTGGATACATGTTTTGGTGGTTAGGTCAGAGAACTTTCAGGCTATCAAGCCCTCTTTTGTATTCCATTCCAATATGTTGGTTACTTACCCACCCTAGTGTAGGGCGAGGCTAGTCAACCAAAGTTGATATGAAGGCAGAGAAAAGGCATCATTCCCTCTTTCAAGGAACTTAAAAATTCAACTCAGACTGAGCTGCGGGACCACAATGTTAATACTAATCACTGTCTGATCTCTCACAAGATCACGCTACCAGCCTACTGTCAGTAGAATAATGATTTTGCATTAATGGTAACAGATTCACACACTTTTCCCCAATCCAGATAATGACCAAAATCTGCTAAAGACAACCGACCAGGGTAGGAAGTACAGTTCTACCCATGGCAAAAGCAAAGTTTCTTTAACCGGTAAAAAGATTAAACCCACATGGTCTTAATGCTGATATGAACAAAAAAATCCTGCCATCAAAATTAAAATGTATAGAATGGCCTTCAAGAATTCACATTAGATATTAAAAAACCAAAACTCTCCAAACAATTGTAATTTCTTGAGTATTCACTACTCACTTAAACCTAATACATGGGAAAAACATGTATTTAGTGGGCAGCTCTTTTACCATCTTCCCATCAACATCATTTTGCAAATAATATAATCTTAAACTCTATGCTTCAGAGTACAGCCCAGGACTACCTTGTAAGTAGTGGCATTCATTAAGAATTTATTGAACTGATAACCTAGACAGTTCATGGAAT
>NW_022592762.1:0-2948 GCF_004348235.1 Phoca vitulina
TGTTTATGTAGAATTTTTAGAAAGTGTACAATTCAGTGATTTTTGGCATAGTCACAGAGTTGAACAACCATCACCACTCTGATCCCAGAACCTTTTGATTATTGAAAGTCTGTATACATTAATGCAACAGCCAGTCCCCAGTCCTCCCTCTCTCCAGCACCTGGCCATCACCACTCGTCTACTTTCTATCTCTATGGATTTGCCTCTTCTGAACATTTCATATAAATAGAATCATCCGTTCTGTGGCTTTTTGGGTCTGGCTTTTTTGCAGAGGATCAGGTTTCTAGGTTCCATTCACGTTGTACCAGGCGTCAATACCTTATTGCTTTTCGTGGCTGAGTCATACTCCAGCTCATATCACATATTTTGGTTATCCATTCATTTGTTTATTTGGGTCGTTTTCCACTTTGGGGCTGTTTGGAATAACGCTGCTATGCACCGGTGTCTCTTGATCCCGTTACACTTTTGTGTATTAAGTTTCACAGCTCTCGGTGACTTATTTAACGTGCATACTTCTTATCCTGTCCCCTAGAATATAAGCTGTAGGCAGGCAGTGGTCTTGTTCATCTTGCATATTGCTGTATTCCCAGAGCCTTAAATAGTGCCTGGCACAGAGTAGGCAGTAGATGTTTGTTCAGTGAATGAATGAATGAATGAATGGGAGCAATTGCTATTCTCTTGTCTCTTGGAGGACTCAATCTTTTCCTCTAATTCACGTGGGACCCTTGCTGTGTTCCCTGTATCTCACATCTGACACTTCTCGCCGCCTGTAGTTCTCCATTATCTCATTGCCCCGTGAGCGACCACTCCCCCAAGCTTGGGGCCTCTGTTACCCTAACAGTCTCAGACTTGAATGTGCAGCAGAAAACGCAGGTGGCCTGGGCCCTGGAGTTTCTGAGTCAGTGGGTCTGGGTGGTTCTGAAAATTTGCATTTTAACATGTACTTCGGGGGAGGGTTTTGCTCTTGGTTGGCAGACCACTATCCGAGAATCGGTGCTCTAGGGGGTAAATTTCAGCAGGCGGACTGGGCCTGTTGAGTTCAGAAGTGGTATGTGTGGGCCTCACTCAAAGCTCACCTTGCTTCTCTTTCTTCCTTGATGGGGATTCAGAGGGTTCTGGTTTGTTAAGAGCATCCTGATGGATCTGAGATCATGGCAGTATTGCTTGTGGGGGTGGACCCTGGAAAGGAGGCATGGATGAGGATGCTTACTGCAGGGTTGTGTACGGAGGTAGGGGGTGGCGCTGACCATCTAGGTTCCCCTAACCAGGGAAATGGATAAGCAGGGCTGATACTCTGCCGCTTCACCGTGAAACCACGGCATGAAGGAGATTCACATTTCTCAATAGGGCTAGCTCTCAGGTTGTGCAAAGAGAAAGAAACAATGAGGTTTATGGCAAAAACACTGCTCATGTCAAAGATACACAGCTGTGCAATGATATCTGCAACAGTCTATACCGTTCCAGGATAATCCTATCTAAATAAAGATCCGACGGAGAGCAGGTAAAGAGGAGTAAATGTGTTGGTGAGGTCTGACCTTAGGAGTGATATCTGACAGCTATCTCTGTTCTGTTCTGTGTGCAAACATTGAGCTGCTTGGCTAAGTTTATGTCTAATTGTGAAGGTCACTGTTCTGGTTGAATTGGGTGCCAGCCCTGCTCCCATCCCCTCCCCCCCATTAAAACAAGTCTTTTTTAAAGTCCTGATCTTGTGGTCCTGGGAATGTGACTTGATTTAGACATAGGATCGTTGCAGATGTCGTGATTTAAGACAAGGTTATCCTGGAGCAGGGTGGGCCTCTAACCCGATATGACTGGTGTCCTTAAAAGACAGAGACTGTGGGAGACACACCAGGGGAAGATGGAGATTTCTAGCAACCGGCAGAAGCCAGGAAGAGTCAAGGGAGGAGGCCCCCTGTAGGTTTCCGAAGGGGTGTGGCCCTGCCAACATCTTGATTTTGGATTTCTGGCCTCCAGAACTGTGAGACCATAATTTGTGTGGTTTAAAGCCACCTGGTTTGTGGTACATTGTTATAGCAGTCCCGGGAAACTAATACAGTCCCTTAACACCTCTCACCTTGTTTTCTTATTTGTCGAATAATAGTAAAAAATATTAACCGTTGGGTGAGCGTCAGTGAGATTAAACATGATGATAAATGGGAAGGGCCCAAAACACAGTAGGTGACTCGGGTTGTATGCTTTCCCTTCATCCCAGCTACTGATTAAGAGGGGCACCAACAAGGGGCGTGGCTGGATCACACCAAATCCTCCCTAGCTGCAGGAAACCCAGTTCACGCAGAATACAGAGCTCTGCGTAGGCTCTGGCTCAGCCCTGTACAACTGGCTGTGTGACCTTCAGCAGGTTAATTCACCTCTCTGAGCCTTTGTTTGCTCATCTGCAAAGAAGGAGTAATAAACCTCAGAAGGTGTTCATATGCTACTTAGTTGAATTAAGGCTTGTAACGTGATTAGCATGGGGGCCGGCTTATGGTAAGTAGTCCATAAATGTTATTTATTGCTGATAGTGGGCCATTGCTGTACATGAAGCGTGGGCTCTAGCGTTAGCTATGAAGGGGGACTAAGTTTATGCGGTGCAGACAGATTAGATTCTTCACTGAATCCTCTCAACAACTCTGCAAGGTGGGTGATACTGCTCTTACGTAGCTATTGTGAGGAGCATGTGGACTGTTTTGCACGAAGTCCTTATGTAACCTCTAATTGCAGTGACCATTTTACTCCCTTACGTCCTTTTTTCCCCTCCCACCCCTAACTAGAATGGCAGCTCGTGGAGTCAGGGGCCTCATCTTCATAAGCCCAGTGCTCTGAGCACAGCAGATGCCAGTCATTGTGTTTGGAATGAACAGATTTAAATTCTTTCTTCTTTCAGGGCCCTTGCAGATGTCATGAGCCCACAGGGCCACTGCAACACTGACCACATGGAGAGGGACCTC